>NC_029789.2:27430635-27436034 GCF_000816755.2 Arachis ipaensis
AACAGACAGAGAATTCTGAGCAGAATTCATCTAGCTTAGTAAACTTAGTCTCTGATCTATCTAAGGCCACTGTGAGTTTCATGAATGAAACAAGGTTTTCCATTAGAAATTTGGAAGCACAAGTGGGCCAGCTGAGTAAAAGGATCACTGAAATCCCTCCTAGTACTCTCCCAAGCAATACAAAAGAGAATCCAAAAGGAGAGTGCAAGGCCATTGACATAAGCACCATGGCCGAACCTGTAAGGGAAGGAGAGGACGTGAATCCCAAGGAGGAAGACCTCCTGGGACGTCCAGTGGTCAATAAGGAGCTTCCCTCTGAGGAACCAAAGGACTCTGAGGCTCATCTAGAGACCATAGAGATTCCATTGAACCTCCTTATGCCATTCATGAGCTCTGATGAGTATCCCTCTTCTGAAAAGAATGAGGATGTTACTGAAGAGCAAACTGCCAAGTTTCTTGGTGCAATCATGAAGCTGAATGCCAAATTATTTGGTATTGAAACTTGGGAAGATGAACCTCCCTTGTTCATCAATGAACTAAGTGATCTGGATCAACTGACATTGTCTCAGAAGAGACAGAATCTTGGAAAGTTCATAATACCTTGTACCATAGGCACCATGATCTTTAAGGCTCTGTGTGACCTTGGTTCAGGAATAAACCTCATACCCCTCTCTGTAATAGAGAAACTGGAAATCTATGGGGTGCAAGCTGCTAAAATATCTCAGGATCTATGAATCCCACAGGATCCCCACCCACCTCACCCTCTCTCTCTCCATTCATGATCATCCTTTCTGTTTTCCATTCACCACTCACATCCATACACACATCCCTCCATCTCCTCCATATCTTCTTCTTCTTCTATTCTTTCTTCTTTTGCTCGAGGGCGAGCAACATTCTAAGTTTGTTGTGGTAAAAGCATAAGCTTTTTATGGCGCGCTTCTAATTGCGTTGGAAAATAGACATCCAGGACTTTCCAGCAATATATAATAATCCATACTTTGGCCAAGAATAGACGACGCAAACTGGCGTTCAACGCCAGCTCTCTGCCTAATTCTGGCGTCCAGCGCCAGAAAAGGATCCAAAACCATAGTTGAATGCCCAAACTGGCACAAATACTGGCGTTCAACTCCACAAATGGCCTCTACACGTGCAACACTCAAGCTCAGCCCAAGCACACACCAAGCGGGCCCCGGAAGTGGATTTATGCATCAATTACTTATTTTTGTAAACCCTAGTGACTAGTTTATTATAAATAGGACCTTTTACTATTGTATTAGACATCCTGGATCGTATTTTGATCCTGTGATCACGTTTTGGGGGCTGGCCATTCGGCCATGTCTGGACCTTTCACTTATGTATTTTTAACGGTAGAGTTTCTACACTCCATAGATTAAGGTGTGGAGCTCTGCTGTTCCTCAAAGATTAATGCAAAGTACTACTGTTTTCTATTCAATTCATCTTATTTCGCTTCTAAGATATCCATTCGCACCCAAGAACGTGATGAAGGTGATGATTATGTGTGACGCTCATCACCATTCTCCCCTATGAACACGTGCCTGACAAACACTTCCGTTCTACATGAAATAAGCTAGAATGAATATCTCTTAGATCTCCTAACCAGAATCTTCGTGGCGTAAGCTAGAATGATGGCGGCATTAAAGCTACCATGAACTCTCACCCCTCTCGCTTTGAGTTTGGTTCTAACTTTGTTGAAGGAAATAGAAGTTACAGCAGGAATATGCATCAAGGTCAGACCAATCAAGGATGGATGGAGCCAAGAGGATCTAATCAACCCTTTAGGCAGCAACACCCTACGAGATATCCTGGACAAAGACCATTCTACAATGCATACCCAGCTGAAAGATATGGTGGACAACCTTGTAACTACCAACAAGCCCCACCCCCGTGCCTATAGAGCATCCTTTCAACATAACCTCAAACCACCACACTCACAAGCTTCTCTTCACCATTCGCCACCATATGATCCTTTCTTACCCAGATTCCAATGCAATCACTCCCAACCACCACCATTTCTCTATGTGTCCTATCCAAATCCGGCAACCCGAGAAGCAGAGGTTCGCCTAAAGGAAACAGTAAATAAACTTCAAACAACCATTCGACAACTGGAGCAAACAATAATTCAATGGGTTTCTAGGCGCTCAAATACACAAGGATCAGCCACAGCCCCATGTGAACAGACTAATGAAGAGCGTAGCATGAAGGAGATATTAGAAACTCCAGTGGACAAGACAGAACATGAATTCGTACTAGAACAAGTAGAAGAAGCTATCATTATTCAAGAAGAAGACTTGGTTGAAGATCTAGGAGATGCTGAACCTCCATGGGAATCCAGAACCGAGGAGAACTCCGTCAAGGACGCTACAGTTGATGCTAAGGAGGATATTGTACAATCCCCAAGGCAAGTTGTTTATGAAGAATCAGACGGAATAATCCAAGAAGCAAATTCCCTTGATAGTGATAGTCACAAGTCTAGCTCTCTTAGTAATGAACTTGCATCCGCAAGTGAATTCTCTGAGATCGAAGAATCTTCTCCAAGTGAATACGAAGATGATGCGGAGGTAGATTTCTCTCAACCTCAAATCTATGACTCAAGTGATGAGGAAGACATAGAAGACTTTGACCAGGACACAGATACAATTGTAGAACCTTACAAGGAAGTGGAGAAATTCACAGAAGAGCACAAGGGAGTAGAACTTACAGAACTACCAGAAACACCTATCCCAAGGCCATTACCACCTAATACAAGCTTCAAGTGGGTACAATCCTTAACCTTTAACTTTACTTATTCACTTGAATATGGTTTGCTTGAAACAGATGGCCAGCTTAGAGCTCTTTGTGGCTTTAAGAGTAAGAAGGAAATGGCTCGCACTCAGAGCTGGTGCACAAGGTTCAATAAGGTTCCACACTTCACCTGGAAGTACATGGATTGGTATCATGCTCAATTGCATAGATCACGGAGAACGTTTGGTCACCATGGTGAGATTCTACTTTTTAAACCGCCCGAATGGAAACATATAGATCAAGACGGAGGCGGATTTAATAGCAAAGCTTGGGATCCTAGAATCTATTCTGACATTCGTCACCCCAGGAGCCTAACAATGTGTTTGAAGCTGCTCAGAAGCTTTACATGCCTAGTTTGGGACCCCGGAAGCTATTGGCATTCCAAGCACTGGTGGAGATTTTTGGACGAATTTAAACATAAGCCGCCATAGCAGGAAGCTCCTCCAATGTCCAACTTAAAGACTTTAACTAAAAGTGCTAGGTGGGAGACAACCCACCGTGGTATGATCGTTTCTTTTGCAATTTTAATTTTATTTAGTTTTATTTGTTTTTGAATTTTATTTTATTTTATTGAACCTGGAATCATGCATAGCATTCACATTAAGCACTGCATTCTGCATATTGCATTCCGCATTCTGCATATATATAAAAAAAAATCACACGACGCGACAGCCTCATTGACGCGTCCGCGTCGCAGGGAGCTGGGAGACAATAATACTATGAACAGAGAGTTACGCAGGAGCAGGGCTGGAGGCGTGCCAATGGCACAAATCACCCCACGCGACCGCGTCATATGGGAATAATGGCCTCCCACGCGACCGCGTGCCCCACGCGACCGCGTGCCCCACGCGGCCGCGTGACCAGGATTTCGACGTAATAATGGTACACAGCCGAAAGTTGTGTTGGAGTGGTGCTGGACTGGCGCTGGACGCGCAGTCCATCTCACGTGACCGCATACCCCACGCGGCCGCGTCACATCCTACTAAGTGGCCACTCGCGCGATCGCATGCCCACGCGATCGCGTCACCCAAAAAATTGGCATTCAATGATTTTGAACAGAGAGTTGTGCAAGCGCGAGGCTGCCCTCGTGCCAGCAGCGGGTCACGCGACCGCGTGACCGATGCGACCACGTCAATCAGTTTAAGCGCAAGTCGCGCGACCGCGTACCCCACGCGACTGCGTCGCTTGCGCCGCACAGCTTATCCTAATTTGCCAAATATCTTATCTTTTCTCCCCCAATCCTAATTTCTTCTATCTTTTCTTCTTTCTTCTTTCTCTCTTACTTTATTTCTTTCCATTCTCATTCTTCTTCTCTTTTATTTTATTTTATTTAATTTATTTGCATACTTTCATTCATTGCATTTTAATTTAGTGCATATTTTTCTTTTCTTTTCTACATTCATTATTTTTCCTTTGGTGTTGATTTTCTTATTTGACTGTTGCAACTTTTCTGGTATTATTTGGTGCTTAGTGACTTGTTTACACTGTTGGGTAATATTAAATCAATGCTATTCTTTTATGATATTTGTATTCTTTTTTGCATTGACATGAGCTTATACTGTCTTTCATTACCCACACTCTCCTCCCCTATGTTTCAAATCTTGCACCACTGGTATGCCATGGCTTCTTTTGTTTTCTCACTTGCATGTTGAAGCTTCCATGTAAATGAGACCCTTATCATTTTGGCATTAACCCACCCATACTTCATTTATTTTCTATCTTTATTTTTGGGTTACTTTTCTTCCCTTCTTCTTTCAGGATGGCCACCCGGAAGGGAACCAGAAGACGTTTACATGGGGAGACACAGCAAGTCAATCTGCTCAATCTATAGAGAAAGGCATCAGTTGGAGCGGCCCGTCCACTTGTATATCTTAGCATGCACCAAGGACGGTGCAATCTTTAAGTGTGGGGAGGTCGATACCGATCTCCATGGGTTAGTCACTCTTCTATCTCAACACCATTGTTTTATTTTCTTTTCATTATTGCATTTGCATATTTAATTGCATATTTATTTGATTTTATGCATTTAGCCACTGCTTGGTTAAAATAATAAGTTTCTTTTTTAAAATCCTATTTTTGAAAATTTTCACTAATTTAAATTAATTATTAAAATTTTTTGTGATAAAAGTTGTTTGAAGTTGTATTTGGAACATGGTTTTTGAGCCAAAGAACATACAACTTGTGAGATTTTGAGCTTATTTATATGGTTACATTATTTAACCATAAATTTTTATTCTTGTGTGTTTACTTCTCTATGATTGTAATCTTAGCTTTGTTCCATTCTATATGTCCATTATTTAGTATATTTACATGCTTGCATAGGATTGAGGCCATTGTTTGATTTTAGCTCATTTATCCCAAATAAGCCTACCCTTTAAATCACCCTTGTCAGCCACTTTGAGCCTTTTAATCCCCATTTGTTCTATATTTTACCACATCACTAGCCTTAAGCGGAAAACAAATTAATTATCCCAATTGAATCTTTGGTTAGCTTAAGATAGAGATTGTGTATCAAATAAGTGTGGAAAAATTGTGGGAACATGGGTTGATGAGGGAATGTAACATGTTTCTAATTTATTTGAATATTAGGAATTTGG
>NC_029789.2:27436494-27494206 GCF_000816755.2 Arachis ipaensis
CAATGCACATGTGATAAAAATTAAAGAAAAATTTGGTACATGAGTATGGGAATTATACAAAAGTGAGAATTATGGGTAGCTAGGCATGAATTTAAAAGTATATAGAGTATATATATATTAGGTGAGAGCTTAGGTTAATTAAAGATTCATATTATAGCTTACTTGGCCATACATATATCCTTACCTTTACCTCAGCCCCATTACAACCTTGAAAAGACCTCATGATGTTTGCATTGGTATATTAAATATTGTTGATTGGTTAGATGAAGAACAAGGTTTAGAAAGCATGACTAGAGAAGAGTAGAGTGATTGACCCTAGACACCTTAGAGTAAGAGTGATATACACTATCAGTGAGGGTTCAATGCTTGATTCTATGTTCCTTGCTTTCATTAGCTATCTTCTTACAAGTTTACTTGTCCTTTATTGTATAATTTGAATTAGTGAAATCTGATTTGTATTTGTCTTGGAGAACTTGTTTACTTTTAAACCAAGTAGGTAGAAACATTTTGTATGTAGTTGCATTCATATAGATAGGATTGCATTTCATACATCCTACCATTCCTCTTCATCTTTATAGCTTCTCTTGAGCTTAGCATGAGGGCATGCTATTGTTTAAGTGTGGGAGGTTGATAAACCACTATTTTATGGTTTATCTTGTACTCAATTGAGTGGTTTTTATCAACTCTTTACCCACTTATTCATACTATTTGCATGTTTTACATTTTTCTTCCTGGTTTTGTGCTATGATTGAAAACATGCTTCTTTGATCTTATATTTGCTTATTATTAATCCTCTCTTATTACCATTAGATGCCTTGATATGTGTGTTAAGTGTTTTCAGAGATTACAGGGCAGGAATGGCTCAGAGGATGG
Source organism: Arachis ipaensis (assembly GCF_000816755.2). NCBI lineage: Eukaryota > Viridiplantae > Streptophyta > Magnoliopsida > Fabales > Fabaceae > Arachis > Arachis ipaensis. Next base: position 27,437,368 of record NC_029789.2, read on the forward strand.
AAAGAAAGCATGCAAAAGTGGAAGGAATACAAGAAGTTGGAGAAACTACTAAGCTGTCCAACATGACCTTTCCGCACTCAAACGGCTATAACTTTAGCTACAAAGATCCAAACGACGCGGTTCCAGTTGCGTTGGAAAGCCAACGTCCGAGGCTTCGATTTGATATATAATATAGTATAGTTGCCCTGACGCTAGGTGACGTGAACGCGTGATCCACGCGGACGCGTCGCATCTGCGAACTTCAATCCGCGTGGCCGCGTGGACGACGCCTCCGCGTCACTTGTCCGCGACCTGAACATACCAGAATACGCAGGAGGCGATTTCTGGGCTGTTTCTGACCCAGTTTTCGGTCCAGAAAGCACAAATTGGAGGCTATAAAGTGGGGGAATGCATCCATTCTAGGAGAGCTCGCCAATTTTCACTTTCCATGATTTAGATTTAGTTTGAGAGAGGTTCTCTCCTCTCTCTCTTAGGATTAGGATTAGGATTTAGGACTTCTCTTAGTTTTTAAGAGTAACTCTCGATCCAGGTTTAATATTTACTTTAATTTATGTTTCTATGCTACTTTTACTTTAATGCTTTTATTCGTATCTATAAATGTTGCCAACTTGACTTATGAACCCTTTCCATGTTAGGATTTGAATTAATGATTATTTGAGGTATTTCAGTTATTGATTGCTTTTTCTTTAATTTGTGTTACCATTGCTTTCCATCTAAGGACATTTTTATTCCAACAATTTTACTTTTCCCCTTTTTTTGGTCTTGGTTAAGAAATCAGTAACTCAACATTATTAAACTCAGCATAATTGATAATCGTTATCTTGCTAATTGAACTGAACTTCAATAATCCCAACTTTTTCTTAGGAAATAAATAGGATTCGAAGGTCAAACTAATTAGTCCCTTGACTTTCCTTTGCTTTAGTAAAGATTAACTAAGTGGAATTTAGATTCAACTTTCACTATTGTTGAGAGAGATAATTAAGTTGGACTTCCAATTTTTCTTACCTTGCCAAAAGTTTGCTTTACAGTATTTATTTATTTTAATTACCATTTAAATTATTTGTCATATCTACTCTTCACTCTCAACCCCGATTTTACAACCTCCATAACCAATAATAAGAACATACTTCCCTGCAGTTCCTTGAGAAGACGACCCGAGGTTTGAATACTCGGTTAACAATTTTTAAGGGGTTTGTTACTTGTGACAACCAAAACGTTTGTATGAAAGGACTTTTGAAGGTTTAGAAACTATACTTGCAACGAGGATTTATCCGCAATTTCTAGACCACGCAAAAGTTCTCTCATCACCTGGTGACCCGGTCTTATGTTTGGGTTGATTGCCGGTTCTGTTCTAATAACTAGGGTTCCACTACCCCCATTTGAGAGAGAGGCTTGGTGGTGAAGAGAGAAAGGAGTGGAGAAATGAAACCCTAACTTCCATCAGCTTCAAATCTCCATAACTTTTGCTTCAGAGCTCTGATTAACGAGCCGTTTGTGGCCACACATTTGTGTCAGGGTTCTCTTTAATTATTTCTAAATAGTTTAGTAAGTAACTCAAAATTTCAGCTCCAATTTTCCATTCAAAGATAATTTTGTGTTTGAGTTTGGATATTGATGGTTTTTGGTAATTTTGATGTTATAGGAGCTCTCTAGCTTGTATTCTCGGTGGTTTTCATCACCAATTTTAGTGGGTAAAGGTGAGAATACTTTTTTCCCTCTTAGTTCATCAATTTATGTAAATCTTAATTTTTTATATTGTGCCAAATTGTATGATTTGGTGTTAGATTGAGCATTTGGGAGCTTAGCTTGGTGAAATTTCGGAACTTGAGCTTGGGCATTGGTGTGAGCAAATTGAGGCTTGGTGGAATTTTGGAATGGAAAGCTTGGAATCTTGGAATTGCGACATTAAGATACGAGTTGTAGTTTCGAGTAGGTATTATGTAAGGTTCTGTGAAAACCTAGGTTACTTGCCCCTATAATAGGTTGAGTGGAATTTGATTGTTGATATGCTTGAATAATGGTTAGTATGAGTGTTATTTTGGTTGATTTATTTTGGTATGACATTGAGAATGGTAATAATGAGTTTGGGATGAATTGAGAAGTGTTATGTGTTATTGCAATTGGACGTTGTAATATATGTTGATACGATTGAAATTGTGTTGAAATGAAATATGGTTTGATTTTTATAATGGTGATGGATGTGGAATTGGGCCGAAGGCTATAATAAGGTGAAGAATCCCCTATGTGGTAAGTTGAAGTAAGTAATATGAAATGTTGTATGAGAATGAGATATTTGATGATGATTGGTTGTAGATTTTGTTTGTAGAGTGTATATGTTGAGGTAGTCTTGAGAAATTGATTAAATGCGTGTTGAATGATTAGAAAGGGTAAAGAATTGATAATGTATGCTGAGGGAGCTTAGAAGTGGTATTAGAATAGTTTTGAACTGAATTGGAATTTGTGAAAATTATTATGTAGAAATTTTTTGGTAAAAACAGATTTTTGACGAAATTCGCGGGCCATAGCTTGGCCCTCGGACCTCTAAATTCTGTGGAGCTTGTTTTAAATGAAAATTGGGTTTGTCTATTCTATGATATTCAAAGAACAGATGGAAAATGATTTTTAACGAGAAAGTTACGAATGTTTGAAAATTTGGTTTCAAAATTGAATTCTACAGAAGTTGTCGAATTTTGAGGTCATCTCATGCATACGCATGATGGGCATTCCAGAATTCAAAACATTTCATGCGAGTACCATGCGTACACGCAAAAGTGGACTCGTGCGTACGCATGAGGCGTGCGTACGCATGAGGCGTGCGTACGCATGAGGCATGCGTACGTACGACCACCTTGTTTTCAGAAAATGTGTTTTTAACTGTTTTACCTTATCCAATCCACTTTTAACCCTCGTAAACACCAATTAAGGTCCGATAGTTAGTTCTTAGGCTTTGAAATAAGTGCGAGCACATTGAATGTGTTAAATTGATATAGAGGGAGATTGTAGAGTGGAGGATTTATATTAATGATGAGTTGATATTATTGAAATGAGATGATGATGATGGAGATTATGTGTATATGTATACCTATGAATACTTGAGATGTCAAGATATGATTAAGGGCAAAAATGATTATGACGAATTGTGATTGAAACTCAATTGATATGTGTTTGAGCTCCCCGAGTAGATGCAGTGTTTTGCCCCACTCGCTCTGGGTTGAGATTAGAATGAATTAGAAGTGATTAAAGAGGATGAGTTGGCATGATTGGTTGATAAGGATGGGAACATGAAGTTGTGCACCTTATTCCTTAACCTTGTTTTCAAATCTAATGGGGAAGGATTCAATTGTAGATAGAAATTCATCAAATTATTGAACCCATCTCTTGATCAATCTCCTCAAAGTCTTCAACCATGATATGTTTTGGAGGTTGTACACCCTCCTCAACATCAAATTCAACCTTCTTGGAAGGAGGCTCTATGACTTGAGGTTCCCATGGACTCTCAACATCTCCTAAGTCTTCAACCACTTCTTCTTGTTCAACAACTACGGCTTCCTCCAATTATTCTAGTACAAAATCACATTCCTCATTTTTCACAGGAGTTTCTAATCTCTCCTTCATGCTACGCTCCTCATTAGATTCTCTACATGTGGCTATGGGGGGTACTTTTAGTGTCGAAGCGTAGGGAGGCCAAGTTATTTACTACCTCAGTCAAGGTAGCCATGAGTTCTAGTGTCGTCCTTTGTATCTCGCCTTGCCCTTGAAGTAGTAAAGTGAGAGAATCATCTATTGGGGCTTGGGGGTGGATAGGAGGGTTCATTGATTGGGAGAAAGGGTTCATGATAGAAAGGTGGTTCATCTTGATAAGGATATGGGGATGGTGTATATTGAGGTGGTGGTTCTTGGGAGTAATTGTGTTGGAATTAGGGAGGTTCTATGTATGGTTCATATGACTCATAAGGTGGTTGGTATGGGAGATATGTATTAGGGTCATATAGAAGTGTTTGGTGGTAGGGGCTTGTAAGTATGGTTGGGGACTATGTGAGTATGGTTGGGGACTATATTGAGGAGGAGGTTCATAGGCATATGGTGGGGGTTGTTGATAATCACAAGGGGGTCCACCATAGCCATCGGGTTGGTATGCATCTTAGAATGGCTCTTGCTCATAGCGCATTGGAGGAGGTTGTTTCCAAGAAGGTTGTCCATAAGCTTGAGGCTCCTCCCACTTTTGATTTTTCCATCCTTGATGCATGTTCTCATTGTAGCTTCCATTCCCTACAACACTATTGTAACCAAGTTCATAGCCGAAGGGGTGAGAATTCATAATAGCAAGAGAAAATAAAAATAAATACTAATAAAAACTAATGAAAATATACTCCTAAAACTAGCAAAAACTAACAAAGAAGCAAAAGGAAAACATATTCACAATAACCAATAATAAGGCACACATTTGCAATTTTCTGAAAACGGCGCCAAAAACTTGACAGAGGAAAATCGTCGGTAAAGAAGTTCTCAAAATACCTTCGTTGCAAGTATAGTTTTAAACTGACAAGCAATCCTCGGTCAACGTTTAATTAGGTTGTCACAAGTACAAACTCCAATAAAATAAACTGAAGTATTCAAACCTCGGGTCGTCTCTCAAGGAACTGTAGGGAAGTGTGTTTATTATTGGTTATGATGTACTTCTTTTTGGGGTTTTGAAATAAGGAACAAGAAATGTAAATAGCAAGAAAGTAAGGAAAACTCAAATGGTAAAAAGGTCTTGGCAAGGGTTAATGGTTAAGGATCTCTATCCTTATCACTAACCATAATATGATAGTTGTAGGGATCAATCTCATTTAGTCATCCTCTAATAATTGAAGGAAGGTCAAATGAGCTTCATCAATCCTAATCCATAAGTCCTAGCCACTCACTAATCGAATTAGCAAAAGCTAGTGTCAATGGACATCAACCATCAATCACTTGGGCATTAGCAACTCAAGGTCACCTAAGTTACCAACCCAAGACAAGAATAGAAAAATCTACTCTATAGCTAAAAGAGACATTTCATCAAACACATAGAATGAAATAAAGAGAAATATCATAAAACGCAAGAATTAATAAAATCTATAACTAACACAAGCAAGAAAGCAATAAGAGAAACTAAGGCAAACATAAAAAAAACATGGAAACATAAAATTGCATTAAAAAGAAAATTGAAAGTAACACAAGAGTTCATAAACTAAATGGGCAAAATAAAAGAATCAATAAGAGAAGTAGATAACTAAAGTACTAGAACAAATAAAAGTAAGAGAAAACTAAATTAAAATAAGACTGAAATCTAAACCTAAGGAGAAATTGAAAGAAGAAACCCTAAACCTAGAGAGAGGAGAGAGCCTCTCTCTCTAGAATTCTACATCTAAAACCTAATGTATGTGAATGAATGGTTTGAATCGTTGTCCAGCTCCACTCCTCAGCCTCTTGTCTTCATTTTCGGGCCTGAAACTGGTTCAAAAGCAGCCCAGAAATTGCCCCCAGCAAATTTTGTTAATTGCAGCACGTGACGCTCGTCACGCGTACGCGTCAGCCATGCGTACGTGTCGTTGAACCTTGCACCTGGACACGCGTAGGTGTCAGCCACACGCGCGTCATTTGCTTATGGCTTGGTCATGCGTATGCGTCATCCATGCGTACGCGTCGACATCAGCTTCTCAAATTTTTAATTCTTTGTGTTCCTTCCAGTTTTGCATGCTTCCTTTCCATCCTTTATGCCATTCCTGCCCTATAAAACTTGAAAACACTTAACACACATATCACGACATCGAATGGTAATAAAAGAGGATTAAAAATTAGTGATTTTAAGGCCTAGAAAGCATGTTTTCAATCATAGCACAAAATTAGGAAGGAAACTTAAAAACATGCAATTTACATGAATAAGTGTGAGTAAAGTTGATAAAATTCACTCAATTCAATACAAAATAAACCATAAAATAGTGGTTTATCAGGGACCGTCCAGGGTTCACTATCGAACATGTCAGTTTTGGCTGTATAACCGACAGATGAGCTCATTGGCCGTAGGTCAGACATGCATTATTTGAATTTATGTGTATTGATTGGGTGTGCATCTTGTATTTAGTTTACCTTATTGATTAATTGTATCTACCTGCTATTTGATCTAATTGCTTTATCTATTCTCTCTATTTGTGTATTCTTTGTATTATCTTGTATGTGTTTGCACAACTAAAAGATCCCTTATGCTGGCGGTGGTGTCGCTGAGGGTTGTTCCAAATGAGATGTGGTGATTGGAGGTTTGTGTGAAATTGAGATAAATCGATAGATTAGAATCCCTTAGACAAGTTGTCATATTCTGGTTAGTACGAACTCTAGGCTTAAACCTTATGGGATTGGATATTAGGATTGCCTAACAGGTTCATGTAGTTTTACATAGTCTCTATTTGAAATTATTACCCTACTGAGAATTCTGTAAAGGATGATGTTCTCACCCATTGTGGAAATTATTACTTTTCAGAAGCAGATCCCGGTGCTCCTCAGTGAGCGAAAGATTTATCTGGAAGACAGCGAAGAAGACCTTTTATTCTGTTTTGATCTTAGACTCTCTCCTTCTTTTGAAAAACTTATATGATATATTTATTTTTAAAGACTTGCCTTTAGAGGCTGATGATATATTTTTGGAGAGATAGGTTACGTATATCAAACTGTTTTACTATTGTAACTCTAGCCGGCTTAATCTTTNTTTCTTCAAGTTTTTAATTTATCTACACGCTTATATATATTATCGAGTGTGAATGATCGGTGAATTGTCTTTTATCCGAGGTTTACATTCTCTTATAGGCTTCTAGTTTAATATTTCTTTCCATGTATAAGTATTTATATCTGAGTCGTGTGTCGTAGCACCAAACTATAATTGAATTATGACTTAAGCATAAGGCAATGAATGGTAGGGTGTTACAGCTGATTTGAAGACGATGGATGAAGAGGAAATCACATCGCATTCAGTGAGGCATAGGATAAAGGACTGAAGACCCTTCGACGAATCTAAGGAAGAGATCACTGATTGGAAGGGTGGAATGGGCTAAGAAAGCTAAACGAAACTATAAACCATAACTTGGGATTAGAGTTGATGTGTGTATTTACTGTTAATATGATTTCAGGATTTTATGGATGTTATCATGAAATACTTATGGATGTTATTGGATTTAAACAAAAAAAGGATGCACTGTTTTGATAAGTTAGCTATACTTGACAGCAAGCTAATATATCTACAAACAATAAGCTGGGCTTAGAGTTGATGTGTGTGTATTTACTGTTGATATGGTTGCATAGTTTTTTGGATGTTATCATGAAATACTTGAGGATGTTATTGGATTTAAACAAGAAAAAAGCCTGAATACGCCTTTTTGACAGCTACTTTTTTAAATAATAAATTAAATATCTTATTGTATACGAGCTACTTTTTTACTTCAACTTTAAACTTTATGTAATGCACTAATTTATCATCATGATCAAATTATCAACTGAACATTTTTTATTTTTACTATTAATAAGAAATAATAAAGGTAGAAAAGATTAAAAAAATAAAAAGGTTGTATATTAGTGGCCCAAATCTAAAATTATATTTTATTTAATAATGGTATATAAAGTCGTAACAAGGGAATATATAAAAATATATAAAACTAACTCACTAAACCACCAAATTATGATAACGTAAAATAAAGTTGAAGAATGACTAAAGTACAAAGTAGTTGCTAAAATCTAAAGTTTATATATGTAATGTTGTTAAATTTTGAATCCTCCAAAAATGCTTCCTGTGGAAAAAAATAAAAGAAAACAAAGAGGAAAAATAAATAAAAAGACATGACATTAACGCTATAAAAAAATCACAAGGTACACATACACGATTGTTCGGAGTTACGGAATGAATTCAATAGTGATGTAAAAGAACCAGAGTGCACATCTATATTGCTTGTCATTTCTGAACAAGGTGACTGTGTATCTTTGCTGGAAGATGCCATATTGGTGGGAGATGGTTGTTGAGTACCATTAGGTCCCTTAACACACAAATCATATTGAAAATACCATCCTAAATTATCATCCGGTCAACACACTAAAACAAACAAATCACGTGAAAAAAAAGGATAGATCTCATATTTACCTTGTGATTATGGTGTTCTTACGTTTGCGAGCCCTCTTTTTAATAGATTTGTCTAGATAAGTCCCAAGTCTGGTGGTCGCTGGATGACCTTGCGTAGGAACACGACGTGGGCCCTGTAGCTCATCCATGTTAACGGGGCACTTATCACGTGTATGCGAGTTAATTGCACTTGGTACAGGTGCACCTTGACGCTCGGATTCCTTATGTTCTTTGAGCTTGTGCGGAGCACTATCCATGGCATCACGCAGTATAGCAGCAACCTCTGAAGTAGCCACAAAATCCTGAGTGACATTGTAAAAATGAGAATACAATTCCCTAAAAATGATCATGCTGTCGTCAGAATGGTCCATGTCAAGGCTACTCCTGATGTGTGTGTATCTCCAACTGACATTCTTACTCCATCGGGATAGAATGTACTGTGAGGACACCGTTGTTTCATGAAAATGTAAAAGAACAACAAGAATGTGGCAACAATTCGATTGGAACATGTAGCAATCACATTGAACTTCTGATGAGTGCAAGCAATAGACGACTTGGTATCTGCTATACACTAACATGTCGGACACCATCTTTTGTTAGTCAACTTCACACACAGTACTTGGATTCTCACTTATGACTTTGCCTCTCACAACGCAGAATTATACTCACGCTTAAGATCAGTGAAGATCTCATTCAAGTCGAAGAATAAGCTTCGCTTCATCGATGTATCGTTGGCTAGACCTGAGATGAACGATCCAACATTCGAAGCTTGGAATTGATGCAACACTTCCTCCTCTCGTAGCTGCATGGATCCCTAAGCTTTAAGATTCTGCACAGCATACTTTGGTGCGATAATGCTTGTGAGTTGTGAAGAGACCTGAAGCACAAGGTTCTATGAAGGCAATCTTTTTATAATTGTGGAGCTTCAAGAAAAGTTGTTTTTGACAAAACAAGGTGAATTGTCTATCACCTCTTATTACACTAAACTGAAAGGAATTTGGGAAGAGCTTGAGGAATTTAAGCCTATTCCAACTTGTAAATGTATGCAAAATTGCACTTGTGAGTTAGGAATAGTTAGAGAGTATAGATGCCAAACCAATGTGATTTATTTCTTGAGAAGGCTCAATGAACAATATGTTAGAGTCCTCTCTCAATTAATGCTAGTAAAACCCCTCCCAGACATCTCTGTTGCCTTTTCGATGTTCATGCAACAAGAGAGACAAGTGTCTCATGCAGCAGACATAGAACCAAGAGCGATAGTCAGTTATGTGAACACCAACGCGTTCGGGACCTATCAAGGTAGCAACAATGAAATTGGTCGATCCAACATGGGAACTAGTAATAGAGGTAGGAGGAGGGGACGTAGGTGAAGAGACAAAGGATGAAGTGCACCAAAACTTTATTCGAACTGTGGCAAATTAGGCCACTTGATGGACATATGCTATCATAAGCATAACTTCCCTCCACATATGCAAGGTAACCATTACAAGAACAGATAAGAGAGACCAGAAAATTTCATAAACAATGTGGTGATTGCATGCAATGAAGAAAGTAGCACCCCTTCTAACCATGATGAAGAAGTAGTTAAACCTGGTGGTTTGTTTTCTGAGAAGCAAAGAGATGTAATTATAGCTCTAACCCAGCAGCATCATGCATGATCCTCCTCATATTGGAAACTTGGCAATAGTACTTGCACCTTTCGCAAGTATTTTTCATCTCCTTTCAATTTCTAATCTTGCTTTGAATGCACATGATTGGATTCTAGATACTGGAGTCACTACTCATGTATCCTTTGCAATTGAACACTTTCATTTAGTGAGACACATAAAGCCAGTAAGAATCAAAATGCCAAAATGGTTTACAGGTTGTGATAACACTTTGTGTCACAATCTTCTTTTCAACACATTTTTACTTGAATGATGTGCTATATGTTCCTTCTTTCAAGATTAATCTCATTTCAATATCTCATGCAACTAATGCTTTGTCTTGTTGGTTTCTATCCAATGTATATAATTATGAGATACAAGAGCAACTTACCTCAAGATGATATAAATTGCTGATAAAAAAAATGGGTTGTATAAGTTAAAAGCAAGACCAATTTCAGCCAAAGCTGTAGATACCTTAAGCTGCATTACACTTAGAAAAGGCATAGTTATCAATACAATACACTCAATAAACTACCATTAGGCAATATATCTCATAATCCCACATTAGATAAGCATATCATGCATTCCCTTTTAGCTAATAGTGATGTATGGCATTGTAGATTGGGACAGTTGTCTCTCACACTTATAAATAAAATACAACAATGTTTCCCATTTATCAATTTTTCAAAACCTAATATGCCATGTGAATTTTTTGTCATTATGCAAAACAAAGAGAACTTTCCTTTTCCTGATAGTGATACCATCTCAAAAGAAACTTTTGATCTTATTCATGTTGACATATGAGGGCCAATTGCAAGTCCTTCCATAGGAGGCCACAAATAATTTTTCACTATAGAAGAAGATAAAAGCATATTCACATAGGTGTTTTTTTATGAAAAACATATCCGGAACTTGTGATCTACTGCAACAGTTCATTCTTATGATTGAAACTCAAATGAACAAACTAATTAAATGTGTAAGATCAGATAATGGACTAGAATTCTTCATGGCTTCTTTCTAGAAATTTTTAACATGAAGAAAACATCAAGAAATTTTTAACATGGCTAGAACACTTGTTTTTTCTTCCATTATACCACATTGTTTTTGGCACTATGCTATAGCATATGTTGTACTGCATACACATCTTAAATAGAGTGCTAGCTTTACAATAAAAGAAAATAGTCCATTTGAAGTTTTGTACCATGAATTTCCCAGCATTGATCACACCTTAGAGTCTTTAGGTGTGAGCTTTTGCATCTACCTTAGCTTCACATAGAAAAAAATTGGATAGCCAAGCAAGAAAGCGTGTCTTTCTTGGATTTAAAAGTGACACCAAAGGATATATTTTGATAGATATCACTACCAGAGAATTCTTATCTCTAGACATGTACACTTTTATGAAAATTGTTTTCCCTTTTTCACAAATAAAGCTTCTAAACCTCATCAAAATTTTAAACCTCTATTTCACTCTTGTATTGATATATCTGATTTTGACTTGCATCACCCACAATCTCTTGCCAAACCTTAACACTCATCAAATAACTTTCAACAACATCAAATGAACTTCAAAACTCATTAAATAATTTTCAAAATCATGTTGCATCTGATCATAACATCCATACATCAAATAATTTTTAAAACCATTCTACATCTAATCATGACATCTTTCCACTTGATGTACCATTAGCAAATGATACATTTCTCTTTCAATCACCACAGTATGCATTAAGAAGGTCATGTAGGCAATGAAATCTCCTAAAATATCTCAAAGATGTTCAATGTATACAACTCACTCATCATGATCAGTAGCATCCAACTAAATGCACAACATCTCCCATTATGTGTCATATGAAAAATTGTCTCCAGAAAGCAGAGCATTAGAATTGTTAGCATCCACAAATCCAAAACCTACAAATTATAAGGAAGCAATCAAGTATGACTATTGGAAGCAAGCTATAATTGTTGAATTGAAGGCTCTCAAAGATAACAAAACATGAATTTTAATGCATTTTCCTTGTGGGAATAAGAAAATTGGATGCAAGTAGATTTTCAATACCAAGTTTAAACCAAATGGTGATATTGAGTGGCATAAAGCACATTTAGTCGTGAAGGGATTCACACAAATAGCTGGGTTTGACTATTTTGACACTTTTAGTCCTATGATCAAGCTCACTACTCTATGCATTCTCTTGACATTGGCTTCCACTCATGGGTGGTATGTTCACTAGCTTAATGTGAACACAACATTCATCTACAGTGATCTGCTAGAGGAAGTCTATATAAAGCTGCCTTTTGGTCTTTCTACATCTCCAGGCGGATGGTGTACAGACTCCAGCAATCTCTGTGTGGCCTGAAGCAGGCCAACCGCCAATGGCACTAAAAGCTCTATTTTGTACTCGTTGAAATAGGAATCGAAAGTGGATACTTGCCTCTTCACTAAGCTCAATGGCAGCTCTTTCACTTGCATCCTTGTATATGTGGATGATCTTATAGTAGCAGGAAACAATTTAGGTGTAATTCAAGATGTCAAACAGTTATTTGATGCTCATTTTTAAACTAAACAATAGCAATCTAAAGTTCTACCTTGGGCTCGAGATTGCAAGAAGCAGGAAGGGCATTGCTTTATATCAAAGGAAGTACACATTAGACCTCCTTAAGGAATTTGGTTTTCTTGATGAAAAACCAATTGAAACCTCGATTGACAACATGACCAACTATCGAAATCTTTAGGAGAATCATTGCCTGATGTATCTAGCTACAGCATACTCATTGGCCGCCTCAATTACCAAACTAACACTCGTCCTGAGATTTACTTTGCTGTTAGTAAACTCAGTCAATACCTAGACTGCGCCACCAACAAACATTTTGAAACAACTCTACATATACTTTGCTACTTGAAAGGAGCTTCAGCAAATGGTGTCTTATTTTCTAGCAATCTCGGCCTTAATGCCTTCTCCGATTTAGATTGGAGAACCTGCACTGACACAAGATGCTCCATCATTAGTTTTTTTTATTTTCTTGGCAACTCTCTAATTTCGTGATCGAGCAAGAAATAGCCCACAGTTGCACGTTCTTCCACGAAAGAAGAATACTATGTAATGGCCGTTGCTACATGTGGAAGTGCTTGAATTTCCAACATCTTATGTGACTTTAGAGTGCCTACTAGACAACCTATTACTCTCTATTGCGATAATAGATCGACCCTGCACATTGCTTTGAACCCAATCGTCCACGAGTGCACCAAGCACATCGAGATCGACTGTTATATTGTTCAGGACAAGGTACAACAGGGTGTGATCAAACTCTTCCCTATGTCTTCGGCAAATCAAACAGCTAATGCATTAACCAAAACATTAACACCAGCACCATTCTCTGCTGCTCAGTCCAAATTAGAACTCATTGACTTTCACACTCCTAATTTGAGGGAGGGGTGACTGGGAAATAATAATCAAGTTGGTTAGCATGGTAATTGCATAGCATGAAGATTATGCAACAGTAGTTAGTTCAGCTAAGTTAATAGAGGTTAGTTTGTTAGAGTAGTCACATGTAGCACGTGAAATTAGTTAGATCAAGTGTACATATTTTGTAGCTTATATATATATATAAGCTACAAAATATGTACACTTGATTATGAAAGCGAAATGAATCACATTTTCACCATTTCTACTAGCTCTTGCATCTTATATCTCTTCTCACATGAGTAAGCGCCAACTCACATCACACTTCTCTGCAAATTAGAATAGAGTTTTCCCGCCTGCCCCCCTCACAATTGACAAGAATGATGGTTTTATACTTAACTTTACTTGACGAACATGTTATTGTGTGTTGTTTTTTACTTTGCCAAGATATCAATGAGTCATGGGGGAGAAATAGAACCCAGAGACAAAATGGAAACTATCTGGACAAAACTCCAATCAAAATCAGAGAAAGCAATGATATTGAAGTCTTTGGAAGCCGAAAAAAGGGTCCATTTTTCTAGTTCACCCTTGAGGTAGCGAAGAATATTCTAGGCAGGTGCTTGGTAGTAGCACAATCAAAGAATTGGCTAGGTTGCTAATTGTAAAACAAATATCGGATGTGTATTGATTAAATAGATAGATCATACGGCTAGTCAATCTTCAATAAGGTGTGTCATCATCCAAAGGAGTTCACAAGATATTGGAGAGCTTTGTAGCGTAATCAATAGAGTACTTGTTGGCTTTGCATTGCTTAAACCAAACTCATGAAGAAAATATAAGGTATACATGTATTGATACATTGTTATGCCATTGTGACTCCTAGCAATTTCAAGACTGACGGAGGCCAATCGTCGGTCTAGAATTTCTCACAAGAATATGATCAAGTCAAAGTATAGTTCCAAACCAATAACTAGCTATTCGGTCAAAGTTTAGTTTGGTTGTCACAAATTCAACCCAATAAAAATAACCGGAAGTATTACTCCCAGGTCATCCTCCCTAGGATGTGCAATTGTGTGTATCAAAGTTGGTTGAGGTATCCAGAGTTGATAAGCATAGACAAAAATTTAAACTTAGCAAAACTTAATATACAAGAAACTTAAATTGCAAGGGACTAAATCAAAGGTGATCGAAGCATTATCTAAGCAAGTATCAATCTAACAACCCAAGGTATGAACTTAAATCTATTCTAAAACTAATTAAACTAATTAGAAGTTACTAAAGCAAGAAATAAGCAAAGGAAGTTTTGAGGTTTTACTACAATTTGCAAAAGACTCTTGGCTAAGGTATGGGAATCGAGATTACTATCCTTGTCTAATAACCATATAATGACAATTATAAGGAATCAATCCCATTAAGTCTACTCCTATGATTGAAGTACATCAAATAGGCATAGTCAATATCATCCGATAAGTCTCAATCTAACTACCAATTGACTAGAAGATTAGTGTTAATGGGTGTCAAATTGACTAACATAGACTCTCAAATCATCAATCCAATTAGACCCAATGACTCAAGGTCACTCAATTCCTTTAACCTAGGCCAAGAGTATGAAAAACTACTCCAAAATTAAAGAAAATATTTCATCAAATACTTGATATGCACTAATAAAAAACATGAATAAATTACAAATTAAATAGAATTTAAAACTACCCACTACATATAATCACTATCAAGGACCATAATAAACATAAAAGAACATAAAACTTCAAATTCAATTAAAGGAAATTCAATATTTATAAGAGTTCAAACTAGAATCATAAGTAACAAAAGTAAACAATTAACAAACAACTATGAAACTAAGAGTGCAACAACTACTAATTCAAGAGAAAAACTAAAATTATACAAGATCCAAGTTAAAATGCAATAACAAAAGTGTAATGATCCTAAGAAAACCTAGAGAGAAAGTAGAGTTTCTCTCTCTAGAAAACCAAGAGCAAAAACTAGGTAAACTCTATCTATATGTGTATGAGCATTGTTCCCCCTCCATCCGTCCCTCAATTAGCTTCAAGTTGGGCTTTGAAATGGGTCCAAAAGCTTTCAGAAATCTCCCCTAACGTGTTTCTTTAATGAGGAACGTTCTGAATATCTCGCGTATGCGACAGGTGCATGCGTACGTGACTTTGTCAAAACTCAAGGGTCACGTACGTGGCCATAGTTTTACATATGTGGGATTGTCAAGATTTAGATGATGCGTATGTGGGTGTGATCTCGCGTACGCTAGTGCGCGAAATCGAACTCCGCAAGTTTCACACAGATGAACCGGCAAGTGCACCGGGTCGTCCAAGTAATACCTCAGGTGAGTGAGGGTCGAATCCCACGGAGATTTTCAGATTGAGCAAGCAATGACTATTTTTTAGATCTTAATCATACGATTAGAAAAGATGGTTGTGTGTTTGAAAGCATAAACGAAATAGTAAAGAACGAAATACCAGATTGATGTGAAAACAGTGATAGAGATACAGTTAAGGCTTCGGAGATGCGTATTCTTTCTGGATTACTTCAATAACGAATATTCATTCAATGCCAGCTGATGAATCCATATTTAATGATGATTTTTGGTTAGAATTGGATGGATTTTCATAATATAAACTTGCACTTATTCCCTTGAATAGCATGCTTTTGAACTTTTCTTCCAAATTGCGCTTGATTATGAAAATGTGCTCTTTTGTGCTTAATTTAATCTATTTTATTCCGTTTGCCTTCTATTCGATGCCTTGATGTTGTTTGTGAGTGATTCTAGGTGTATAAGGTAGGAATGGGTTGGAGAAAATGGAAGAAGAACATCCAAAGTGGAGGAAACATGAAAAATCAAAGGAGATGAGCTCAGAGACGTGTGTGTGCGCACGGCTGCCTGTGCGTACGCACAGCTGCCCAGTCAGAGCGCGTAGATTGCTTTGAGCACATCGCGCGTCCAGTCAAGCATAGCCTAGTGTGCGTGCGCACGGCTACTTGTGCATACGCACAGGACCGGATTTCTCGCAAGGTGTGCGGACGCACGCATCTGTGCGTCCGCACAGGTGTATGCACATGACTTCATTAAAATGGCACGTAACTCGTGATTTGGGGGCTTTGGAGGCCCATTTCTGAAGTCTTCTAGCTCATATTGGAGGGGAAATGAGGGACATAGACTAGCTTTAGTATAGTTTTAGGAGTAGTAGTAGGAAGCTTTAGTTAGTTTTTCTCTAAGTTTTTCATCATTGATGACAAGCCATCTTATACTAGTTTCACAAGCATTTTTTCATTTGTTTCATTAGGTTTTATGCATTTTCTTGCATAATAAGTAAGTGGTTGGAGTGGAATTTTATGATTATTGTTATTCAATCAAACATCATTTATTTTATACAAAATCCTGAGATTTATGCAAGAACTAAGTGATTATTATGATTGATGCAAATTCTTGTGATTTTGGTGAAACTTTGATTGCTTGTTTGGTTAATTTCAGGTTAGAAAATGAAGAAAAGAAGAAGCCATATAGTATAGCGTTGCGTGCAAATAATGAACGCCACGCTCACTTGCGACGCGCACGCGTGCATGACGCGCACGCGTGGTAGTGTTTGGCGCTCGTTTTAGAAGAGAGCGCTATGTTCAGCAAGCCAACATTTTTGGGCAAGATTTAAAATTGGAGGCAAAGTTTTGAAATCGACGCACACACATGCATGACGCGCACGCGTCGATAGAGCACCTGGGACAAAGCACGCTCACGCGTGGCTGGCGCTAAAGCCTAAATTGGATGTTTTGCTACCCACACGCACGCGTGAAAGACACGCACGTGTGAGCAACGTTCACTAAGCCAACATAGCGCTCACTAAGTTAACGCTACTAGTGACGCGTACGCGTGAATGAATGAACGCTGTGCTCACTTAGAGAACGCAACGTTCCACTGGGAGCAGCAATCAGGAGCCATTTTGATCCACCTCTTCATAGGCCAAAAATCCCACTCCAAGTACTGGATGCCACAATTGGAAAGTGTATAAATAGATAGGAATTTGATTTCATAGGGGCTCTCTTTTAATTTTCCTTTTAGAATTGGAGAATTATAGATCGGATATGAGTTTTTAGCTTTCTGTTTATTTTCTCTCTTCTGCAATTTTTGGTATTCTATTCTTGGTTTTGGAACTCTGATTGGAGAAATTGTTCTGAATTTCTTCACCTTGGAGTTTTCTTTTAATTTTTCTACTTCTAGTTTTATAAATCTGAGATCTGATCTAAATTCTTCTTTCTGTTTTTACTTTCTCTGCAATTTCTTTTTCCTATTTTGTTAAGAGAGCAATTGAGATCTAAATTTTCTTTCCGTTTTAATTCTTCTGCAATTTCACTTTCCTGTTTTGATCCTGAAATCCTGATTTAAATTCTATCATCTGAGAGTTCTTTAGTTTACTGCACTTTACATTTTCCAGTTCTCTTTTGATTCCCAACACCCAAATCCCTTTAATATTCTTACAATTTAAATTTCTCAGCAGTTTAGATTCAGCAATTTAAATTACTTGCACTTTAAGTTTCAACTCTTTACTTTTCTTGCAATTTAAGTTTTAGCTCTTTTAATTTCTTGCACTTTAAGTTTCTGCAATTTACTCCTTCAGCACTTTCAACTTCTGCCAATTTTCATTCTGCACTTTAGTTTACTTGCAATTTCACTTCTGTTAACCGAATTTCACTCAAATCATCAGCTATTCGCTTAACTAAATTCGTCACCAAACTAAAGTTGCTCAATCCATCAATCCCTGTGAGATCGACCTCACTCCTGTGAGTTATTACTACTTGATGCGACCCGGTACACTTGCCGGTGAGTTTGTGTGGGATCATTTTTTTCTCATCAAGTTTTTGATGCTGTTGCCGGGGATTGATTTAGATTGACAATGATTAAGTAGGTGATGATCTAGATTAAGCACTTTTTCTTTGTTTTTGTTAAGCATTTTAACTGTTTGAGATTTTGTTTCAACTAACCTTAACCACACTCTAGCAGTAGAGTGTTTTATTTTAGTTTTCTGGTTTTGTTTGTGTTGTATGCCAGGAGGAAGAAGAGGTGCATCCACCTCTTTTGATTCTGAGCCAGAGAGGACATTCCTAAGATTGAGAAGAGAAGCAAGAGGAAAAGGGAGTTGTAGGAGAAGAAGAATCAGAAGAAGAGGATCAAGAGATGGAGGGTAACATCCCAAATCCACCTGAGAATGTGGCTAACAACAATGGCCAGCCTCAGAGAAGAGTTTAGCCTCTTACACTATCCCCAACCCAAGGAATTGTGGGAGCAGTATCCTAACCCCTAATGTCCATGCTAATAACTTCGAACTCAAGCCTCAATTGATTACCCTGGTTCATAACAATTGTCAATATGGAGGAAGTGCTGTTGAAGATCCAAACCAACACCTCTCTGTGTTTTTGAGAATTTGTGACACTGTCAAAACCAATGGAGTCCACCCTGACATATACAAACTCTTATTATTCCCATTTTCACTGAGAGACAAAGCCTCACATTGGTTAGAAATCTTCCCTAAAGAAAGCATCACCAATTGGGATGATTTGGTTAGCAAATTTCTAGCTAAATTTTATCCACTCTAGAGAGTCATTAAGCTAAAAACTGATGTGCAAACCTTCAGACAATTAGAGGGAGAATCATTGTATGAAGCATGTGAGAGGTATAAAGCTTTGATCAGAAGGTGTCCAGAGGGAATGTTCAGTAAATGGGTGGAGTTGCAGAATTTCTATGAAGGCTTGTCATTACCTTCAAGGAAAGCCTTGGATTATTCTTCAGGAGGATCTTTGCAAATGATAAAAACTGCTCAAGAGGCACATGATCTTATAGACATGGTGGCCAATAATGAGTACTTCCACTCCTCTGAAAGATAAGCAGCTCCAAAGAAAGGTATATTTGAATTGGAAGGAGTTGATACAATATTAGCTCAGAACAAACTCATGCACCAGCAACTTCAACAACAAATTGAAATGGTGACAAAGAGGATGGATGGATTACAACTTGCAGCAGTGAGCAGAACTAACCAACCACCAGTGGTGTGGGGACAGCAGGAGGAAAGCTATGAAGAACAGCAGCCTGAACAAGTGCAGTACATGCACAATCAAGGTTCTGGACCAAATGATTTCCATAGAGACACTTACAACTCATCTTGGAGAAACCACCCCAACCTGAAATGGGGAGAGAACCAGAACTAGAAACCTTGGCAAAGGAACTCCAACCAAAATAACTTCTGCAACACAAACCACCAAAACCATCAAAACACTAACCAAAATCCATATAGAAAACCACAAAACAATCAATCCCAATCCAACTCCTATCCACCCAACAACCCATCAACCAACCAAAACAACTTTCATCCCCATCTACATCCCACACTCAGCCACAACCACCCCAAGAATCTCAAAGAATCTCCAACCTGGAGATGATGATGGAGAAAATGATCAAGCATCAAGAATTGGCCAACAAGAATCATGAAGCTTCACTGAGAAACCTGAAAAGACAAATTGGACAACTGTCCAAGCAAACAGTAGCTGAAAGACCAACCAATGCCTTGCCAAGTGACAATATTCCCAACCCCAAGGAAGAATGTAAAGTAATTCTGCTTAGGAGTGGAAAGACATTGGAAAATAACAAAGAAGCTAACAAGAAGCTAGTAGAGGATGACAAGGCCAACAGCAAGGAAGAAGTGACAATTAAAGAGAAAGACCAGGAAGAGCTTAAAAAGAAGGCTGAAGAGTCACAAGCTTCAAAGAAGGGAAAACAAACCATGATAGAGCCTCCACAAGAACAAAGGAAGGAAGTTAAACACTACATCCCTCCTTTGCCATACCCTCAGAGATTGCAAAAAGAGCTCAAGGATCAACAGTTTTCTAAATTCCTGGAGATTTTTAAGAAGCTGAAAATCAATATCCCTCTTGCTGAAGTATTGGAGCAGATGCCTCTATATGCTAAATTCCTCAAGGAGCTCATCAACAAAAAAAAGAAGCTGGAATGAGAAGAAAACAATGATCTTAACACAAGAGTGCAGTGCAGTGATTCAAAGAGGTCTCCTACCGAAACTCAAAGATCCTGGGAGTTTCATCATATCTTGCACTATAGGCAACATGACCTTGGAAAAGCTCTCTGTGACTTAGGAGCCAGCATCAATTTGATGCCCCTCTCACTAATGAAGAAGCTTGCAATAGAGGAAGTCAAACCCACCAGAATGTCACTTCAAATGGCTTTGACAGATCACTCAAGATACCAAATGGAGTTATAGAAAATTTATTGGTTAAGATTGGATAATTTATCTTTCCTACCATTACAAGAAAAAGTAATATTTGTAACAAAAAAAATTGTTACGAAAAATCAAAATTTTGAAACAAAAGAATTTTGTAACAAAAAAAGGGGCCGTTGCAGTATGTCCAGTTACAAAAAGTTTTTGTAACAAAAAATGAAACTGTTACAATTCAAATTAATATTTTGTAACAAATTTTTCTGATACAAAAAATCAAGAGTTGTTACAAAAGTGATAACAAATTTTATCCAATGAGATGTTTTTCGTAACAATATAATTTTTCCTATCACAAAATTTTGTTGCAAAATATAACTTAATTTTGTAACATTTTTCATTCTTTTAGTTACAAAAGCATAATATTTATTTTATAAAAAGTTTTTAAATACAAATTACACACATAATTTGCCAAATTGTATTTTATTAAATTAATTGATATATCACTACAAAAAATTACAAGAATAGTGACCGATTTAGCAATCGATTTTTCTTGAAAATCGGAGAAAAATCAGTCGCTAAACCCTTATTCCATTTACATGAAGAGGAAAAAAACCCTATGTACATTCAGAATCCAAAGACGAACATATATTTAAACAAGGACTCATAATGTCACTGAGTCTACAAATACTATAACAAATACAAGATTCTTGTATTCTACTTTTCATTTTAACCTTTGGGGTTCAATTGAAGGGAAATAAACTCAATGTAACTGAGAAAGTGTATGATCACCAGATGGTGAACCAAATTGCAAAGAACAGCATCAGCAAAGACACCTTCAGGAGCAAGATCCTGCAGTAGCACAAATAAACAAAATTTTATAAGAATATGTCAAGTGAAGAAAGTAAACATAGAATAACTATGCTTGCTGTTTTAGTATCAATACCAAACAATTCCTCTAGCATATTTTTATTTAGCAAAAAGTACATTACTTATGCAATGCAAGCATATTTATAACTTATTATAAAAGTCTAGCACCATCCCTATAATCTCAAAGGATAGGAGTGGCATATTTAATTCAAGCATATAGGTTCACTATGATTTCCAGTAACTATAAAAGTCTAGCACCATTCTCCACAATCTCAGAATAACTACTGTATATACCTAATTCTAAAATAGAACTAATTAAAAATAATAGCACTTCCAAAACAATTTTTTAAAGATAAAGATAAGTGTTCAAACAACCAACAAAATTATTACCAAAGATCAGTTTGGATTAGCATGATGCACTGGAGTTTAGTTTTGACAGTTGAATTTGAGCAGCTAGGTACCAACTCAAGTTCAGCTTTCTCTGGATGATCAAACAAAGGGAGTAAAGACCTCTGCTCTGACTTGCCTGATCAAAACACCAAGTAGAAATAAAATAACCCACATTTCAAAGTAAATACCAAGATACCAGGCATTTGAACCTTAATAAAAATATAATAATAGGAACAATACTTCATTTGGCTTTAGCTCTTTTGTAACCTATGAATTCAACTAATTAAATTTTCTCTAAGTACTAAAACTAAAATCTTGATCAATAACTAAATTAGTTAAACCTTAACTTCAATTATTTATTTGGCTCAACTCCGATCCCTTTTCACACATTTCAACTTGGGGCAGTACCAAGCAAGTCAGCTAACACATGAAAATATCAAGTAACTTATTTAAAATCTTCGGTACAAAGTATCTTCAACATAAAAAAGCAACTACCAAATAGATATGAAACACCAAATAACGTATATAAGTTATCAAGTAACTTATTTGAGCTTGCTCTGCCTACAATTGAAGCAAAAAATTATATTCATATCAAGACATACTAAACTATATATTATACAATAATACAATAGTAAATATTCCAGTCCCAGGATGGAAGATACAATACAACCAACTACAGTTAAGTGATAATTCCAAATCTAATAATCCAGTACCAACACAAAACACACTCCTAATTCTATACAACTTAGTAGCTAAAAATGAAACCAACTTCAAATTTTTTGGAAGCTCCATAAAGCTACCCTGCCACTAACAGCTAAAAACATGATCACCTCATAACAAATATTTATAGTTAACTAGTTATAAAACAAATTAAAAGGAAATCAATAACAACAATATTCCCAGAAATTAAAGAAAATCAAAATCAGAGGGGAGAACGCCCTTACCGGTAGTGGATCCCAGCGAGGCAGCGCTATTTTCCGGCGACAGGGGCTCAGTGATACAACCCCTAACAGCGGCGACGACGGTGACTCCACAAACGGAGACTGGGCGCAGCAGCGGGAACAGTGACTCCTCCTTCTTCCTTAGTCTTCCTCCCTCCACGCGTCTGTCTCTCCTGCGCATCCTCAGCATCGTCCGTGATGGGAGATGCGATGCGGTGGAAACTGGCAACGACCCACTCGCGATGAAGACGACGACGGCGACAGCAGAGTGCGAACTGACGGCGGTGATGGAGGCACAGCGGCGCTCCTTCCTCGCTCAGCTCTTCCTCTCGCTCAACATCTCCCCCTTCTTGATGGCAACACGACGGCGCGGCGGCAGTGATGCCCGTCGGCGCCGTCCTCCTTCTTCCCCCTCTCCTTCTCTTGCTCTTTGATTCCAGCTTGCCCCTTTCTTTTTCTTTCTTTCCCTCTCCATTCTTCCCTTTCTCTTGCTGTGTGTGTACGCGTTTTTGTGTTGTGTGTGCAATTTGTGCGTTTTTGTGTTGTGTGGCGGTGGGGAGGGTTTAGGGTTAGGATGAGTAAGAGTGAGTTAGTGAGTGTGGGTAGGATTAGGATAAAATTGGGGTTAAAATTTTTAATTTGAGAATTAGGATTTGTTTTGGAAGAAAATGTAAAATTAAAGATTTTTGGGTAAATTGAGAATTGGACATTTTAATGAAATTAGGGTATAGAGTATTAAATATTTATGAAAATAAAATTATGAATAATTATAATAAATCACAAATAATTTATTATTTATTTTTTAATAACCAGAAATTTTACAAGCTTAATAATAAATGTTGGGTTATGGTGGATTTAGAATTTTAGTAGAAAAAAAAAATCAGAATTCTATATTTTATTTTTATGGAAGTTTTTCAAAAATTTATTGAAATATAAAAATATGTTAAATTTTAGAGTGGTAATGAAATAAAAATAATATTTGTAAAAATTATATATTAATTTTATTAAAAAATATAAAATAATATATATTATTTTTTAAAATTCATCATTTAATCTTTAATTTTTTTAAAAAAATAATTAATTAATATAAATAATATTTTAAAAATTAAATTTTTAAAACAAAATAAAATTATCTTAAAGATAAAATATTTTAAATTAATTTTTTTAGTTATAAAAATTTTTATATTTTGTGACAAACAAATAATTTGTTACAAACAATATTGAATTTTGTGACAAATTAATTTTTTGTTACAAAATAATTAGAATTTTTGAAACAAATAGATATTTTGTTACAGAATATTTTAAACTTTTGCAACAACTTCATCTTTTGTAACAAAATATTATAAAATTTTGCAACAAAACACCAGTTCGTTACAAAAAATTAATATAATTTGTAACAAAAAATTAAATCGTTACAAATAACAAAACGTTTTGTAACAAATTATATTGTTGTTACAAAATATTATTATTATGTAACAATTATTAATTTTTGTTACAAAAAATAATTTTTTGTAACAATTTTAAATTTGTTACAAAGTTTTTGTTACAAATGTTTCATTTTTTTGTAGTGCCAACTTTGTCATCTTGGATATGGAAGAAGAAGGACACAACTCAATTATCTTGGGGAGACCCTTTTTAGCCACAGCAAGGGCTATTATTAATGTGGAGAAAGGTAAAATGACCCTCAGAGTGCATGATGAAAAAATGATCATCAATGTCTTTAAAGCCATGCAACATCCCCCTGAGAAGGAAAAGCATATAAGGGTAGAATTGGTAGAAGACTTGGTGGAAGAAGTGTCTGAAATCAATATCCAGGAGAAACAAGAAGAATACATGAGAACTGATCAAGATGTCACAGAGAAACCAGCCTTTGAAATCTCCATTGAAGGCAAAACAGAGGAAATGTCAAAACAAGAATTAAAGCCCCTCCCTCCTCATCTCAAGTATGTATTTCTTGGAGAAGAAGAGACCTTGCCAGTGATTATCAACTCCTCCTTAAACATGGAAGAAGAAACAAGGATTATTAAAACATTGAAAGCTCACAAGACAGCTTTGGGATGGACAATTGATGATATCAAGGGCATAAGCCGTGCCACCTTCATGCATAAAATCTTGCTGGAGGAAGACTCAAGGCCTGTGGTGCAGCCTCAAAAAAGACTTAACCCAGCTATGAAAGAAGTGGTTCAAAAAGAGGTGATGAAGCTGTGGAATGCTGGAATTATATACCCAATCTCTGATAGTACTTGGGTAAGTCCGGTCCAAGTTGTACCGAAGAAGGGGGATGACTGTCATTTCCAATGAGAAGAACGAGTTAATCCCTACAAGGACTGTGACTGGATGGAGGATGTGCATAGATTATAGAAGACTGAATGAGTCTACAAGGAAAGATCATTTTTCTCTCCCATTTATTGATCAGATGCTGGAAAGATTAGCTGGCCATGCCTATTACTGCTTCCTGGATGGGTATTTTGGGTACAATCAAATATTGGTAGACCCCAAGGACCAAGAAAAAACCTCATTCACCTGTCCATTTGGAGTATTTGCTTACAGAAGGATGCCTTTTGGGCTCTGCAATGCTCCAGCAATATTCCAAAGGTGTATGCTCTCCATATTCTCTGACATGGTAGAAAAATTTTTAGAGGTTTTTATGGATGACTTTTCTGTCTTTGGTAACTCTTTTGACACTTGTCTGCAACACCTAACCCTTGTATTGAAAAGATGCCAAGAAACAAATCTAATTTTGAATTGGGAAAAATGCCATTTTATGGTACCAGAGGGCATTGTTCTTGGGCATAAGGTTTCAAGCAAGGGTATAGAAGTTGATAGAGCAAAAATAGAAATCATTGAAAAGCTTCTTGTACCTGTTAATGTGAAAGCAGTGAGAAGTTTTCTTGAACATGCTGGTTTTTACAGGAGATTCATCAAAGATTTTTCAAAAATAGCCAAACCACTGAGCAATCTACTAGTGATTGACAATCCTTTCATCTTTGATGACAACTGCAAGCATGCTTTTGAAACTTTAAAAAGAAAACTCACCACAATACCAATCATCACACCCCCAGATTGGGGATTGCCTTTTGAACTCATGTGTGATACAAGTGACTTTGCCATTGATGCTGTATTGGGGCAAAAGAAAGACAAGCTGCATCATGTTATATACTATGCAAGTAAGGTGTTGAATGAGGCACAGAAAAATTATACCACCACTGAGAAAGAGCTCTTGGCAATTGTATATGTATTTGATAAGTTTAGACAATATTTGATTAGTTCCAAAGTTATAGTATATATTGATCATGCTGCTTTCAAGTATCTCATGTCTAAACAGGATTCAAAGCCAAGGCTTATTAGGTGGGTGTTGCTGCTACAAGAATTTGACATTAAAGTGAGAGATAGAAAAGGGAATGAGAACCAAGTGGCAGACCATTTGTCAAGACTATCACAAGAAGCTAACCAAGATACACCACAACCAGTGAATGAAAAATTTCCAGATGAATATCTTCTTCAAATTCAGCAGGCACCTTGGTTTGCTGACGTTGCAAACTACAAGGTGGGAAGGAAGATTCCTCAAGAGTTTACCAAGGAACAAGTGAAGAAGCTGTGCAATGAAGCTAAGAAATTCTTGTGGGATGAGCCATTCTTGTTCAAGAGGTGTCCAGATGGGATGATTAGAAGGTGAATCCTTGAAAATGAGATGAGAGACATATTGTGGCACTGTCATGGTTTAGCTTATGGTGGACATTTTGGGCCAAAAAGAACAGCAGCTAAAGTTCTTCAAAGTAGATTTTATTGGCCAACTATATTCAAGGATGCCAGAGAGTTTGTGCACCAATGCAATGAATGTCAAAGAGCTGGAGGGTTGACAAAGAGGAATGAAATGCCTCAAAACTTCATCTTGGAAGTAGAACTATTTGATCTATGGGGTGTAGATTTCATGGGCCCTTTTCTTCCATCCTATTCCTTCAAATACATTCTGGTGGCAGTGGAATATGTCTTTAAATGGGTGAAAGCCATAGCAACAACTACCTGTGATGCACCAATTGTTCTTCAATTTCTTAAGAGACATATTTTCACTAGATATGGGGTACCTAAAGGCCTTATTAGTGATGGTGGCAGCCACTTTTGCAACAGACAGATGGAAAAGCTGCTTCACAAATATGGAGTAATTCACAAAGTAGCCACACCATATCACCCTCAGACTAATGGCCAGGCTGAATTAGCAAACAGGGAGCTGAAGAAAATTCTAGAGAAGACAGTAGGGATCACAAGGAAGGACTGGGCAAGAAAATTGGATGATGCTCTGTGGGCATACAGAACATCATTTAAAATTCCAATTGGGAAGTCACCATTTCAGCTAAACTATGGCAAATCTTGTCACCTTCTTGTGGAGCTAGAACATAAAGCTTACTGGGCCACTAAGCTCCTTAATCTTGACCCTCAAGTAGCAGAAGAGAAAAGGCTATTGCAACTCAATGAGCTAAAGAAATTCAGATTAGAAGCTTATGAGAATGCAAATATATACAAAGAGAGAGCTAAGAAGTGGCATGAGAAGAAAATCTTGAAAAGAGAGTTCAAACTAGGACAATAAGTGCTCTTATATAATTCCAGACTCAAGATTTTTCCTGGCAAACTCAAGTCCAAATGGACTGGCCCTTATCTGATAACCAAGGTTTTCCCACATGGAAGCCTTGAACTTTTGAATGAAGCAACAAAGGACATAATCACAGCAAATAGTCAAAGAGCTAAGCACCATCTGGGAGGATCTTGGAACAAAGAAGAGAGTGTCCAGGAGTTGGGATGAACAAAGAATGGAAGACGTCAAGCTAATGACGATAAACAAGCGCTTGTTGGGAGGCAACCCAACCAAAGGTAGTTTTCTTTTCCTAACTATTTCAATAAAAAGGTTAAGTAGATTTATCTATATTGCAAGGAGCTAAGTTTGGTGTTGCACACCAAAATAATTTAAGGGTGAATGAAGGATACTAAGTTTGGTATTCTACCAAAAATTTCATTTAAAAACACATTTCAACCCTTGGCATAAATGGTTACTAGCTCCAAACAATTAGGGAAACTACTCAATCATTGTATGTGTTCTAGTTTTTAGTTTTGCTCCCTTCAGTAAAGGCACAATGTTTCATATATGGTTGATCTGTTGCATAAGAGGTATTAGCAAGGGACTATGTTTGGTGTTCACACACCAAAGTAAGTTCAAAAGCATACAAACATTCATGCATATTAACCATTTTTTAAGTGCTTGGGAGGCAAGCAACTTTCACTACCAGTACAGGAAATTATGCAACTTTTTGGAAAGACTATACCTCATCATCAAGAAAAGCATAAAAGCTAAAAAGGAGGATGAAAGATTAAACAAGAAGATACCAAAAGGTTGTATTGTTACTCAACTGTTTATATCTTGCTGTATTTCAGTTGGAAGTCTAATTGTACCCCTTTTTGATAAGTTTTACCACTATCTGCATTTTCGCTAGTTTACTGTCATCATTAATTGAGTGATCTAGCCAGAGTGTCTGTCTCACTCAATTTACTTGAATATGTGTCTTGTTTCCTCTGCATAAATAAGAGAAAAATGTTGAAACAGAGGGTAATTGTCCAATGTGGTAGGAATAGTAATAGAGTTCAGTGGTGGTATGTATGTTTGATTGTTAAAGCAAGCTCATTAATAAAAGATAAAGGTTAGGATGATCCCTTGTAGTGTGAACTGAGTTGCTGTTGTAAAACCTTCAATTAATAATTATCCTTGAAAAAAAAAAGAACAAGAAAAGGAAGGAAGAAAAGCCAAGAATTGGCAACAAAAATGAAAGAAATAAATAAAAAAAGCTAGACACCAATAGCTTGGACCTTAGGACACATGCCTGTGGTGCTATTGTATTAGGATCTGCTTGGATTAGTAGGTTTTGAGGAGTATTTTCAAACTTGGATTAACTAATTTGGGATTACCAACCGAAAATCTACCATCAAGAGTAACCTAATTACAAAGCATTTAGTAACCCAAAGAGGTGCTGGGCATCAATGTCTTAGGATGAATTGTGAGCCAAGTATCTGTGGTGAAGATGTGTTGACTGAAAAACAAAGCTAAAAAGCTGCTGCAACACATAACACTTAGCTTTGAATAAAAATATAAGCTTCTCAGCATGAAAGACAAAAGAAAAATAAAAACACCAAGGATGAATGAATAACAAGGCTCACAGTAGCAACTTTGGTTATCATTTAAAGGGACATTTTAAGCCTGAAATCTAATAAAAGAAGAGCTTTAATTCTGTCTGCATAAAACCCCATGAACCAAATTTAATTACCTGCTGAAATAAGGACATATAGGTTTCTCTGTTTTCTTTCATTCCTTATGTTTTAGTGCTTGCTTGGGGACAAGCAAGATTTAAGTTTGGTGTTGTGATGACAAGTCATCTTATACTAGTTTCACAAGCATTTTTTCATTTGTTTCATTACATTTTATGCACTTTCTTGCACAATATGTAAGTGTTTGGAGTGGAATTTCATGATTATTGTGATTCAATCAAACATCATTTATTTTATACGAAATTATGAGATTTATGCAAGAACTAAGTGATTATTATGATTGATGCAAATTCTTGTGATTTTGGTGAAACTTTGATTGCTTGTTTGGTTAATTTCAGGTTAGAAAATGAAGAAAAGAAGAAGCCATACAGTATAGCGTTGCGTGCAAATAATGAACGCCACGCTCACTTGCGACGCGCACGCGTGCATGACGCGCACGCGTTAGGGATGGATTTCTAAAGATCCACGCGTACGCGTGCATGAGGCGTACGCGTGGTAGTGTTTGGCGCTCATTTTAGAAGAGAGCGCTACAGTCAGCAAGCCAACATTTTCGGGCAAGATTTAAAATTGGAGGCAAAGTTTTGAAATCGATGCACACGCATGCATGACGCGCACGTGTCGATAGAGCACCTGGGACAAAGCACGCTCATGCGTGGCTGGCGCTAAAGCCTAAATTGGATGTTTTGCTACCCACACGCACGCGTGAGCAGTGTTCACTAAGCCAACATAGCGCTCACTAAGTTAACGCTATTAGTGACGCGTACGCGTGAATGAATGAACACTGTGCTCACTTAGAGAACGCAACGTTCCACTGGGAGTAGCAATCAGGAGCCATTTTGATCCACCTCTTCATAGGCTAAAAATCCCACTCCAAGTACTGGATGCCACAATTGGAAAGTGTATAAATAGATAGGAATTTGATTTCATAGGGGCTCTCTTTTAATTTTCCTTTTAGAATTGGAGAATTATAGATCGGATATGAGTTTTTAGCTTTCTGTTTATTTTCTCTCTTCTGCAATTTTCGGTATTCTATTCTTGGTTTTGGAACTCTGATTGGAGAAATTGTTCTGAATTTCTTCACCTTGGAGTTTTCTTTTAATTTTCCTACTTCTAGTTTTATAAATCTGAGATCTGATCTAAATTCTTCTTTCTATTTTTACTTTCTCTGCAATTTCTTTTTCCTGTTTTGTTAAGAGAGCAATTGAGATCTAAATTTTCTTTCTGTTTTAATTCTTCTGCAATTTCACTTTCCTGTTTTGATCCTGAAATCCTGATTTAAATTCTGTCATCTGAGAGTTCTTTAGTTTACTGCACTTTACATTTTCCAGTTCTCTTTTGATTCCCAACACCCAAATCCCTTTAATATTCTTACAATTTAAATTTCTCAGCAGTTTAGATTCAGCAATTTAAATTACTTGCACTTTAAGTTTCAGCTCTTTACTTTTCTTGCAATTTAAGTTTTAGCTCTTTTAATTTCTTGCACTTTAAGTTTCTGCAATTTACTCCTTCAGCACTTTCAACTTCTGCCAATTTTCATTCTGCACTTTAGTTTACTTGCAATTTCACTTCTGTTAATCGAATTTCACTCAAATCATCAACTATTCGCTTAACTAAATTCATCACCAAACTAAAGTTGCTCAATCCATCAATCCCTGTGGGATCGACCTCACTCCTGTGAGTTATTACTACTTGATGCGACCCGGTACACTTGCCGGTGAGTTTGTGTGGAATCGTTTTTTCCTCATCAATCATCTCTATTAGGGTTTATATTAGGGTTTTACATTCAAGTGCCATTTCCATTTTTGATCTTGGATTTTGCTAGCTTTCATTGTAAGTATTCTCTTGTTATTACTCTTTATAGTTACATTGTCATTACTCTTTCTTCTAATTCAAGTTATAGTTCAATTTTGCTTTTCTCTTGTAATTTTAATTTCTTGTTGATGAATTTGATGTTTAATGTTTGTTTCATGCTTTCTTGTGTTATTCTTGTTGATTGAGATCAATTGTTACTTTTAGTTTCAAGCATTTTCTCATTTTCTCCATGTTTAAGGTTTTTGCCCACCAAGTGTTTGATAAAATGTCAAACATGGTTTTAGGCAAAATTTTTTGTTCTTGGCTTGGGTAAAGTGAGCAATTGGGTTTCTAGAGTTGGAATGTCCAACATTTAGTCTCAATTATTGGGTTGTTAATTGTTCTTGTTCCCACTAACGCTAATTTGTTGCTAAGCCAATTAGCAAGCAATTTAGGATTTGTGGGTTGGGAACACTTATGCTCATTTAACTTACCTTCCGATGTGAGGGTTGATCAAGTGAGATTAATCCATTATAATTGTCATAGTTGTGGTTCCAACAAGGGAAAGACCCTTAGCTCACTCAAAGCCAAGACTCTTTTCGATGCTTTTAATCTTTCATATACTTCTATGTTGATCTCTTTTATACTTTACTTGTTTATATTACATAGTCGGTTCTTTAATTTCTTCATTAGTTCAATCATTACAATTTTGCATGTTCTTTTATTGCTTTATATTTTCATTTCTTTGTTGACATTTCCTTGATCACTACAACCGAATTTACACACTCATTGTTCTAAAAGTACTCCTTGGGAGACGACTCGGGAGTCAAATACTCTCGGTTTTGAATTAGTTTTGAATTGTGACACATCTTGTGAGTTTCTAATTTGATCGATGGCCAACTTGTTGGGTTAGGACTATACTTACAACGCTAATTCCATTTTTGGATGATCGAGTTCTTAACCTATATGCGATTTGGCCGTTGTCAAATTTTGGCGCCGTTGCCGGGGAGTTCACTTTAAGTGAAATTAGTGCTACAATTTTGGTTGTTGTAAATATGTGAATAGTGTAAATATTTGACTTTTGGTTTGCTACTTAGCGCTAATTGTAGATACTACTTTTCTCTCTAGTTAGTTATAATAGTTGTTGATTGTTAAGTGGTTCTTGTTTACTTGCATATTTTTGTTTTGCTTTTCATAATTGCATGGTTTTCATTGCCTCCTCAGTTGAATGACACAGTCGCTTCCAAACCCGAGCTTGACCACTTTTGATCCAAAAATTGAAAGAACTTTAACTCATATAAGGCAAACTCGGCGCCGACTAGCTTTTGTGGATAGTGAATCGGGACCCCTTGGGGAACCCTCCCGTTCACTATCACCACTCATCCATGACTATCATTCTCCAATCAACGAGGAGACTCTATATTCATCTGTGGGGAGTACTGAACACTCTTTGAGTGACTCAGGTGACATCGTCATGGCGGACCCACCTCAAAGAATGACCTTGAAGGAAGCCGGAGCTCCTGATCTTGACTTGAAACCGCTTCAAATTCTGTATCCGGCTTTAGACCCAAATTTTGAGCTCAAATCCGACACGATAAACTTGCTTTCCAAATATAATGGACTGCCTGGGGAAAATCCGACACGATAAACTTGCTTTCCAAGTGGCATGTGCAACTGCGAGAAGACATGGGGTGGATGAAGCTGCAGTGTTGGTCTTCGCTTTCCCTTTCTCTTTGGAGGGAAAAGTGAAGGAGTGGTTTTATACTCAACCGGGTGAAGTTAGATCCAATTGGGACTTGTTGCGTAAAGAATTTTTGGAAAAGTTCTACCCTCCTCAGAAAACAGACAAGTTGCGAAGAGAGATCTCTTGCATTGTGTAACGAGATGGGGAGACTTTGTATGAATACTGGGAGAGATTTAAGAAGTTGCTGGAGGCTTGCCCTCACCATAGGATTGATGAGTTGGTTCTTATCAGTTATTTCTGTCAAAAGCTCCTCCTGGATGCCGCGAGTGGAGGATCATTGACCACAAAAACAAGACCGCTGTAGAAGCATGGGAAGTTATATCAGACTTGGCGGACTCAACCCAGAACTCAAGGGCAAGGAGTCTACAATCGAAAGCTGTGAGTGAAGTTTCTCCCTCCGGAGATGCTATTCTAACCAAGACCCTCGGTGAAATGACAATCTTGTTGCGACAAATCACCCAAGGGCAACAAATCCTTCAAGCTTTGATAAATTCTCCACCTCAACCTCCAAGGATAGAAGGGACATCAAGGATATGTGGTGTTTGTGCTTGTAACACTCATTACACCGATGAGTGCCCTCAACTCCAAGAGGACACTACATTGGCAGTAGCCAACCCTTATCCGCAAAGACCAAATTATAATCAAGGATCCTACCAACATGGAGGCAATCAAAACCAAGGGTGGAAGGATAATTCAAACCAAAGGTGGAACCAAGCTCCTCAAGCTCATCCCAACCAAAATGCTCAAGTCTACTACCATCAATATCCCCAATGTCAACCACAATACCAATAACCCCCACAATTTTAACCCCAAGCGAAATACCAACACCCCCATAGTAGGCCTAGCCCTCCTCAAGTTAACCAAGCCCTTCCCTCCAATCAACCTCACATGAATGACACAATTCACACCTTCATGCAAGAGCAACGAGAGTTCCATAAGAAATAAGAGGCATATATGGCTACGATAGCTGACGCCCTTTCCCGTTTAACTCTCCCTCCTCAAACTGCACAAAACACTCAACAAGCTTCAACCTCAAGTAGTTTACCCTCCCAACCTCAACCCAACCCTAAGGGTAGCATTAATACCATTACTCTTAGGAGCGGCACTAAACTTGATAAGAATGTTGCTATGCCTACAAAGTTGAGTGAAGAGACAAACAATGAAGAGGTAGGAGATGAAGTGGAGGTGATGAGGGATGAAGATGTAGGTGTTGACAAAAGCGAGGAAGAACCACCCAAGGTCAAGGAGCCGAAGAGAAAGACCTTGCTTGAAGAGCCGTTGCCCATTCCATTCCCAAATTTAGCCAAGAAGGCCAAGAAACAAGAAGAGATTGACCCTAATATGGTGGAAGTTTTTAAGAAGGTCGAAGTCACCGTCCCCGTCTTTCAAGCCATTCAACAAGTACCCAAATATGCCAAGTTCCTTAAAGATGTTTACACTCACAAAGACAAGCTTGGCAACCTCAATACAAAGCCGGTAGATGATTCTATCTCTTCTTTACTTCTTGAAAAATGCAATGATCTTGGCCCATGTTTGGTCACTTGCTTGATTGGTGGGATGAAATTCATGGACTGTATGTGTGACCTGGGGGCGTGCGTAAGCATTATGCCACTCCTCATTTATGAAAGATTGAATTTGTCACCCCTAAAGATGTCCGGGGCGAGGTTTGTGCTAGCCGATAAAAGTATTGTGTCAGTTGTGGGGATTGCAGAGAATGTGCTAGTTAATATTCAAGGGTTGCTCTTTTCAGTTGAATTTTACATTTTGGAGACCCCTCCCATTGACTCTAACAAGCCATTATCCATACTCCTTGGAAGGCCATTCTTAAAGACGGCCTGTTTCAAGCTAGATGCACATTCGTGAGTCTATTCTTTTGAGTCGGATGGCAAGTTGGTCAAGTTCACTTTGGAGGAGTCCAACAAGCCCATTGTTGAAGCTTATTCTATTTTTGGGTACGACATCATTGAAGATCAAGTGATTGAGGATGGAAAGGATAAAGAAAAAGAGGGTGTTGCTGATGAACGAATTTTTTGCTAGTAAATAATTCACAATAAGTTTCCGTTGCAAGTATAGTTTCTAAACCAACAATAATCCTTTCATACAAAAATTATTAGTTGTCACTAAAACAAACCCAATAAAATTAAACTGAAGTATTTAAACTCGGGTCGTCTCTCAAGGAATTGCAGGAAAATGTAGTTTATTATTGGTTGTGGAAAACTTTCTTTTTGGGTTTTTGAAATAAGGAACAAGAAAATAAAATGGCGAGAAATTAAATTAATAACTAAGAAAAATCTTGGCAAGGTGTGAAAATTAGAAGTTCTATCCTAGTTATCCTTATCAATTGTGATGAGAATTGTCCATTGCTCCCACTTAGTTACCTCTAACTATGAAGGAAAGTCAAGTGGATAAATCAATTTGATTCCTCAAGTCCTAGTCAACTCCTAAGGAAAGACTAGCTTTAGAGGGATCCAAATCAACCAGCAACTTTCAATTATCAGTCAACAATGGAGTTTGATAACTCAAGAGTCTCCAATTACTCAACCAAAGCCAAAAGGAGAAAAATCTACACTAAAATCCAACCAAGCATTTTATCAAACACTTGGAAGGCACAACATAAAAGCATAGAAAAGTAATAAGAGATAATAAAATCCAAACAACTAATTGAAAGCATCAATCACATAAATTGAAGAAAGCAATCATAAATATGAAATACCTCAAATTGCATTAAATAGAAAAACAAATCTAACATGAGAATTCATAAACTAAAGTAGCAACACAAGGAAATCAATAAGGTAAATAAATAACTAGAATGCTAAGACAAATAAAAGTAGAAGAGAAACTAAATTAAACTAAGATAGAATGCTGAAATTAAGAAGAGCTAAAACTAGGAAACCTAAAACCTAGAGACTAGAAAACTACATCTAAAACCTAAAATGATGTGAATGAATGTTGTGTGAATGAATGAATCATTCCCCCACTTTGCAGCCTCTATTCTGTGTTCTCGGGCTTGGAACTGGGCCAAAAAGGAGCCCAGAAATCGCCCCCAACGCTTTCTGCAATTTCTGCACGTGGCGCATGTCACGCGTACGCGTCGCTTGAGAAAAATCCTTGTCACGCGTACACGTCAGTCACGCGTACGCGTCACTTGTCTTCTGTGCTAGTCACGCGTACGCGTCGCCCACGCGTATGCGTCGCTGCTAGCTTCTCAAAACTTTATTTTCTTGCGTTCCTTCCACTTTTGCATGTTTCCTTTCCATTCTCTAAGCCATTCCTGCCCTATAAAGCCTGAAAGCACTTAACACATAGATCACGACATCGAATGGTAATAAAGGGTAATTAAAATTGACAGTTTAAAGGCCTAGGAAACATATTTTCAACTATATCACAGAATTAGGAAGGATTTGTAAAACCATGCAAATTATATGAATAAGTGTGCAAAGAATTGATAAAAACCACTCAATTTAGCACAAGATAAACCATAAAATAGTGGTTTATCAATCTCCCCACATTTAAACATTAGCATGTCCTCATGCTAAGCTCAAGAGAACCAAAATAGTGAAAGAAGAGTGGTGGAACTTATGCAATGCAACCTATTTAGATGTGAGCTACCTACATGCATCATGCTATTCTAATTACTATCTATCTATATATATATATAAGCATACCTGTGGTCAAAGTGAGTTAAATTTCCAAGAAATCATATATGCACAATCAAGGGCTAAATTAATCATATCAAAACACATTCACAATTGAGTTGAGTTAATCAAAAGAGTTCACAAACTTGCAAGACAAGCAACGATCAAATATGGATATATGGAAATGAGCTATTGAACCCTCACTGGATTTGTATATGCACTCTAATTACTCAAGTGTTTGGGTTTAAACAACTCAAATCTCCTCTAGTCATGCTTTCTAGAATTTTGTTCTTCATCTAACCAATCAACAATTATCAAGTGTACAAATGCAAATATCATGAGGGCTTTTCAAGGTTGTAATGGAGCTAAGGTAAGGGTGAGGATATATATATGGCCAAGTGAGCTATAATATGAATCTTTGACTAACTTAAGTTCTCACATAACATATACATACTCTCTATGTAACTCTAAAATCATGCCTAGCTACCCATAATTTCACTTTTGTATATTTAGTGCACGAAATCGTGATCGTTCATTCCTTGGTAACGGCGTCAAAACTTTATACGCATGTTCATAATCTTAGTTCTGTGTCACATCTTCGCACAACTAACCAGCAAGTGCACTGGGTCGTCCAAGTAATAAACCTTACGTGAGTAAGGGTCGATCCTATGGAGATTGTCGGCTTGAAGCAAGCTATGGTCATCTTGTAAATCTCAGTCAGGTGGATTCAAATGGTTATGGAGAATTGATAATTAAAAGATGAATAAAACATAAAATAAAGATAGAGATACTTATGTAATTCATTGGTAGGAATTTCAGATAAGCGTTTGAAGATGCTTTGTTCCTTCTGAACCTCTGCTTTCCTATTGCCTTCTTCCAATCATTCATACTCCTTTCCATGGCAAGCTTTATGTTGGACATCACCATTGTCAATGGCTACTTCCTGTCCTTTCAGTGAAAATGGTCCAAATGCGCTATCACCGCACGGCTAATCTTCTGTCGATTCTCGATCATGCTGGAATAGGATCCATTGATCCTTTTGTGTCTGTCACTACGCCCAACACTCGCGAGTTTGAAGCTTGTCACAGTCATCCCTTCCCAGATCCTACTCGGAATACCACAGACAAGGTTTAGACTTTCTGGATCTCAGGAATGGCCGCCAATAATTCTAGCCTATACCACGAAAGTTCTAATCTTAGATTAGAAACCCAAGAGATACACATTCAAGCTTGATTGCATGTAGAATGGAAGTGGTTGTCAGGCACGCGTTCATAGGTGAGAATGGTGATGAGTGTCACGGATCATCACATTCATCATGTTGAAGAACGAATGGATATCTTAGAAAAGAAATAGGCTTGAGTTGAATGGAAAAATAATAGTACTTTGCATTAATTCATGAGGAACAGTAGAGCCCCACACCCTAATCTATGGTGTGTAGAAACTCTACCGTTGAAAATACATAAGAACAAAAGGTCTAGGCATGGCCGTGAGGCCAGCCCCCAAATGTGAAAAGGTCTATGAAAGTATGAAAATACAATAGCAAAAGGTCTTATTTAGAGAAAACTAGTAGCCTAGGGTTACAGAAATAAGTAATTAATGCAGAAATCTTCTTCCGGGCCCACTTGGTGTGTGCTTGG
This sequence comes from Arachis ipaensis, assembly GCF_000816755.2. Taxonomy (NCBI): domain Eukaryota; kingdom Viridiplantae; phylum Streptophyta; class Magnoliopsida; order Fabales; family Fabaceae; genus Arachis; species Arachis ipaensis. The sequence goes on from NC_029789.2 coordinate 27,475,095, forward strand.
GCTGAGCATTGAAGCTTTCATGTGTAGAGACTTTTCTTGGAGTTAAACGCCAGCTTTTGTGCAACTTTGGGCGTTTAACTCCAGCTTTTATGCCAGTTCTGGCGTTTTGACGCCAGAATTTTTATGCTGACTTGGAACGCCAGTTTGAACCATCAAATCTTGGGCAAAGTATAAACTTTTATATATTGCTGGAAAGCCCAGGACGTCTACTTTCCAACGCAATTGAGAGTGCACCAATTGGGCTTCTGTAGCTCCAGAAACTCCACTTCAAGTGCAGAGAGGTCAGAATCCAACAGCATCTGCAGTCCTTTTTCAGCCTCTGAATCAGATTTTTGCTCAGGTCCCTTAATTTCAGCCAGAAAATACCTGAAATCACAGAAAAATACACAAACTCATAGTAAAGTCCAGAAATGTGATTTTTATTTAAAAACTAATAAAAACATAATAAAAACTAACTAAAATATACTAAAAACAATGCCAAAAAGCGTATAAATTATCCGCTCATCACAACACCAAACTTAAATTGTTGCTTGTCTCCAAGCAACCAAAAACAAAGTAGGATAAAAAGAAGAGAATATACAATGAATTCCAAAAACATCTATGAAGATTAGTCTTAATTAGATGAGCGGGGCTATTAGTCTTTTTGCTTCCGAACAGTTTTGGTATCTCACTTTATCCTTTGAAGTTCAGAATGATTGGAATCTATGGGAACTCAGAATTTAGATAGTGTTTTTGATTCTCCTAGTTCAGTATGTTGATTCTTGAACACAGCTACTTTATGAGTCTTGGCCGTGACCCTAAGCATTTTGTTTTTCAGTATTACCACTGGATACATAAATGCCACAGACACATAACTGGGTGAACCTTTTTAGATTGTGACTCAACTTTGCTAGAGTCTCCAATTAGAGGTGTCCAGAGCTCTTAAGCACACTCTTTTTGCTTTGGACCACGACTTTAACCGCTCAGTCTCAAGTTTTCACTTGACACATTCACGCCACAAGCACATGGTTAGGGACAACTTGGTTTAGCCGCTTAGGCCAGGATTTTATTCCTGTGGGCCTTCCTATCCACTGATGCTCAAAGCCTTGGATCCTTTTTATTTTACCCTTGCCTTTTGGTTTAAAGGGCTATTGGCTTTTTCTGCTTGCTCTTTTTTTTCACTGCTTTTTCTTGCTTCAAGAATCATTTTTATGATTTTTCAGATCATCAATAACATTTTCCCTTTTCCATCATTCTTTCAAGAGCCAACAATTTTAACATTCATGAACAACAATATAAAAAATATGCACTGTTCAAGCATTCATTCAGAAAACAAAAAGTATTGCCACCACATCAAAATAATTAAACTATTTTAAAATTCAAAATTCATGTACTTCTTTTTCTTTTTTTGATTAAAACATTTTTCTTTTAAGAAAGGTGATGGATTCATGGGACATTCATAACTTTAAGACATAGACTCTAAGACACTAATGATCATGTAATAAAGACACAAACATAGATAAACATAAAGCATAAAAATTCGAAAAACAGAAAAATAAGGAACAAGGAAATTAAAGAACGGGTCCACCTTAGTGATGGCGACTAGTTCTTCCTCTTGAAGATCTTATGGAGTGCTTGAGCTCCTCAATGAATCTTCCTTGCCTTTGTTGCTCCTCTCTCATGACTCTTTGATCTTCTCTAATTTCATGATAGAGGATGGAATGTTCTTGGTGCTCCACCCTTAGTTGTCCCATATTGGAACTTAATTCTCTTAGGGAGGTGTTAATTTGCTTCTAATAGTTTTGTGGAGGAAAATGCATCCCTTGAGGCATCTCAGGGATTTCATGATGAGGAATTTCCTCATGTTCTTGTCCATGAGTGAGATCTCTTGTTTGCTCCATCCTTTTCTTAGTAATGGGCTTGTCCTCATTAATGAGGATGTCTTCGTCTATGTCAATTCCAGCTGAATTGCAGAGATGACAAATGAGATGAGGGAAGGCTAACCTTGCCAAAGTAAAAGACTTGTTCGCCACCTTGTAGAGTTCTAGGGATATAACCTCATGAACTTCTACTTCCTCTCCAATCATGATGCTATGGATCATGATAGCCCGGTCTATAGTAACTTCAGACCAATTGCTAGTGGAAATGATTGAGCGTTGGATGAACTCCAACCATCCCCTAGCCACGGGCTTGAGGTCATGCCTTCTTAGTTGAACCGGCTTCCCTCTTGAATCTCTCTTCCATTGAGCGCCCTCTTTACAAATGTCTATGAGGACTTGGTCCAATCTTTGATCAAAGTTGACCCTTCTAGTGTAGGGGTGTGCATCTCCTTGCATCATTGGCAAGTTGAATGCCAACCTTACATTTTTTGGACTGAAATCTAAGTATTTCCCCCAAACCATTGTAAGCCAATTCTTTAGTTCTGGGTTCACACTTTGATCATGGTTCTTGGTGATCCATGCATTGGCATAGAACTCTTGAACCATTAAGATTCCAACTTGTTAAATGGGGTTGGTGAGAACTTCCCAACCTCTTCTTCGAATCTCATGTCGGATCTCCGGGTATTCACCCTTTTTGAGCTTGAAAGGGACCTCGGGGATCACCTTCCTCTTGGCCACAACTTCATAGAAGTGGTCTTGATGCACCCTTGAGATGAATCTCTCCATCTCCCATGACTCGGAGGTGGAAGCTTTTGCCTTCCCTTTCCTCTTTCTAGAGGTTTCTCCGGCCTTAGGTGCCATAAATGGTTATGGAAAACAAAAAGCAACGCTTTTACACACCAAACTTAGAAGGTTTGCTCGTTCTCGAGAAAAAAGAAGAAAGAAGAGAGTAGAGGAAGAAGAAATAGAGGAGATGGAGGGGGGTTGTGTTTCGGCCAAGGGGGTGAAGTAGTGTTTAAGATGTGTGAAAATGAAGGAGTGAAGATGGGTTTATATAGGAGTGGAGAGGGGGCTTGGGTTCGGTCATGTATGGGTGGGTTTGGGAGGAAAAGTGGTTTGAATTTGAATGGTGAGGTAGGTGGGGTTTTATGATGGATGGATGTGGATTGGTGAAGAGTTTATGGAGAAGAGGGTAGAATTTGATAGGTGAGTGGTTTTTGGGGAAGAGGTATTGAGGTGATTGGTGAAGGGTATTTGGGGAAGAGTATTATGAAAAGGTGTGAAGAAGAGAGAGAGTAAGTTGAGGTTGGTGGGGATCCTGTGGGGTCCACAGATCCTGAGGTGTAAAGGATTTCTCATCCCTGCACCAATTAGGCTTGCAAAATGTTTCTGGCGTTTAACACCAGCTTCTTGCCATTTTCTAGCGTTAAACGCCAGTCTAGTGCCCATTTCTGGCGTTTAACGCCCAGAATGGTGCCAGACTGGGCGTTTAACGCCCATTCTGCTGCCCTTATTGGCGTTTAAACGCCAGTAGGCTTCTCCTCTAGGGTGTGCTGTTTTTCATTCTATTTTTTTAGTTTGTTTTTGCTTTTTTAATTGTTTTTGTGACTTCACATGATCATTAACCTACAGAAAACATAAAATAACAATGGAAAATAGAAATTTAACATAGATAAGTAAAATTGGGTTGCCTCCCAACAAGCGCTTCTTTAATGTCAATAGCTTGACAGTGGGCTCTCATGGAACCTCACAGATTCTCAGAGCATGATGATGGCCTCTCAACACCAAACTTAGAGTTTGGTTGTGGCCTCCCAACACCAAACTTAGAGTTTGAATGTGGGGATTTTGTTTGGCTCTGCATTGAGAGAAGCTTTTCATGCTTCCTCTCCATGGTTACAGAGGGAGATCCTTGAGCTTTAAACACAAGGGAGTCCTCATTCACTTTAAGGACCAATTCTCCTCTGTCAACATCTATCACAGCTCTTGCTGTGGCTAGGAAGGGTCTGCCAAGGATGATGGATTCATCCATACACTTCCCAGTGTCTAGGATTATGAAATCAGCAGGGATGTAGTGGCCTTCAACCTTTACCAAGACATCCTCTACAAGTCCATAAGCCTGTTTTCTTGAATTTTCTACCATCTCTAGTGAGATTCTTGCAGCTTATACCTCAAGGATTCCTAGCTTCTCTATTATAGAGAGAGGCATGAGGTTTATGCTTGACCCTAGGTCACACAGAGCCTTCTCAAGGGTCATGGTGCCTATGGTTCAAGGTATTGAGAACTTTCTAGGATCCTGTCTCTTCAGAGGTAATTTCTGCCTAGTCAGGTCATCCAGTTCTTTGGTGAGCAAGGGGGGGTTCATCCTCCCAAGTCTCATTACCAAATAGCTTGGCATTTAGCTTCATGATTGCTCCAAGGTACTTAGCAACTTGTTCTTCAGTAACATCTTCATCCTCTTCAGAGGAAGAATACTCATCAGAGCTCATGAATGGCAAAAGTAAATTCAATGGAATCTCTATGGTTTCAGTGTGAGCCTCAGATTCCCATGGTTCCTCATTAGGGAACTCCTTGGAGGCCAGTGGACGTCCATTGAGGTCTTCCTCAGTGGGGATCACTGCCTCTTCCTGCTCTCCAGGTTCGGCCGTGTGGGTTATGTTGATGGCCTTGCACTCTCCTTTTGGATTATCTTCTGTATTGCTTGGAAGAGTACTAGGAGGGAGTTTAGTAACTTTCTTACTCAGCTGACCCACTTGTGCCTCCAAATTTCTAATGGAGGACCTTGTTTCAGTCATGAAACTTTGAGTCTTTGGTACTGCCTGTTGCTGCTTGCATTCCAGATAGACTCTGAGAAATCATATTGACTTGCTGAGTCAATATTTTATTCTGAGCCAATATGGCATTCAGAGTATCAATCTCAAGAACTCCTTTCTTCTGACTTGTCCCATTATTCACAGAATTCCTTTCAGAAGTGTACATGAAGATAGGCAATATGTAAGCAAAGCAAATAGGAGATAGGCAACCGAGGAGTGAAAGCCAAAGCCTGAAGTGAGTCATAAAGAGATAAATTCTTGGAATGAACGAAAAGTAGGATTCAGAGAAATTAATCAGAAATCACAATCCAAGAATTTATACAAAGAAATTCGGAGTGCTTGTTTATTAAGAAACAACAAGTATCATACCTTGAAAGGAATTAAAAGAGTTAGTTTGAAAAAGGGTGAAAACGAAAAAGATAATAGCCTTTAAATGCCAATGAGTTGGAGATTTTCCTCCTTGGTGAAGTTTCCAAGTGACAAATGAAGTCATGCAAGTCCAACTTAGGACTCTAAACCAAAGTGCTCGGTGGGAGACACCCTACCATGGTAACCTTGTTCTAATCTTATCTCTTGTTTATAGACTTTTGAATTATTTGTTTTCTTGTGATATAGTGAGTAGTTTAGGTTTGGTTTGATAATTTTGAGTTGAATAAGTTAAATTGCTTGTGGACCATGAAATTGTGCTTGTTTGATTGATTTGGGGGTTGGTATGTTGATATGCTAAGGGTTGGAACCTTGGTTTTGATAAGAAAAGAATTTTCTGAAACAGGGCATATGTGCATACGCACCAACCTGTGTGTGCGCACAAAACTGTGTTTTTTACCACCTGTGCGGCCGCACACACCTGTGCGTCCGCACACGACTTCATATGCCCTCTGGTCGCAGCGCCAGCACAGCTTGTGCGTGCGCGCTGCCTTGCTTTCTCTGATTTGTGCGTGCGCACAGCTGCGTGCGTACGCACACCCCCCTCTCATACCTCATTTGTGCGGCCGCACAGACGTATGCTCCCGCACACCTATTGCAGACCCCTCTGGTGGGAGCGAGGGAACATCTTGTGCGCGTGCTCAACCTCCCCCATTTTTGTCCCTTGTGCGTGCGCACGGACCTGTGTGCGCACGCACACATGATTTTGTCCTCAAGTTAAAAAAAAACCTGTTCGTGCAGTCGCACGTCTTTGTGCGTCCACACGTCTTTACGCAACCTTTCTGGCCGCAGCGATCGCACGCTGTATGCGTTCGCACCCTTTCTAAGTTTTCATCTCTGTGCATCCGCACAGGCTCCTATGCGCCCGCACACATCGTGTTCTGGGCGTTAGCAGGGCAACCTGCCCTGTTGAGAGGCAGCTCCTCTCTTCTCTTCTATTGTCCATAGCTGCTCCCTCTCTCTTCTGTGCCTAGCTCCGCTGGCCACCACCACCGTCAGCCACCGCCGGCGACCCTTCTCTCTCTCTTTCTCTTACTCATCTTCTCCTTTCTTTCTTTCTTTCCCTTCTCTTTTCTCTATCCACCACCGGTGAGTTCTCTCTTCCGGTGCTTCTTTTTCCGGCGACCCCAAACGCTGTGATTTCGCAGTGGCTATAAGGAGTGTCATTGTTCCTCCCTCATTCTTGTCCTATTCAACCTTTATATCTTAGGTTCTTGCTTTTCCTTTCTATTTATGTTCATTTTTTTTGCAATTGCTTTTCATTCCTTTTATGTTGCTTAGATTTCATTAGTTGCTTTTTTATTGTTTCTTTGTATTGCAAAGTGTTGTTGCTTGATTGTTGGGTTGGTTATAATCAAATTTAAGCTTAATTATGATGAACTTGCACATTGCATACCACATGTTCGATAAAATGCATTAATGAACATTTTGTTTGATTCATATGACTTGGCCATCATATGTGTTCAATTTATCTCTTGTTAGGCATATTGTATGAATGGTGCAACTTCTATTATGACTTTTGATGGTAGAAAATTGAAATCACCAATGCATTTCCTCGTTTGTTGATGTGAAATTTTGGTTGTAAATGCATTGTGTTGGTGTAATCTAAGTTTCATTGTTCATTGACGAACGGATTTTCTGCTAGTAAAGAAATTCACAAATATATTCTCGTTGTAAGTATAGTTTCTAAACCAACAAAGAATCCTTTCGTACAAAAACTTGTTTGTCACTTAAGCAAACCCAAGAAAAATAATAACCGAAGTATTGAAACATCGGGTCGTCTCTCAAGGAATTGTAGGGAGGTGTGTTACTATTGGTTATGGGTTTTCTGAGAAATTTTAGAATGAGGAATCGGAAAATAAATAATTATAAATTAAAGCAATAAAAATTAACAAGAGGTTTTATGTAATTAAAATAAAAAGCCTTGACTGGGAGAATGATTAATTGGAAGTTCTATCCTTGTTGGATTTTCTCAAGTGTAATATCAAAAGGTTGTCATTTTCACTTAGTTAACCCTTACTAAATAAAGGAAAGTCAAGTGATTGAGCTAATTCTTATTCGCAAATCCTAATCCTCTCCCTTAGGAAGGATTAGCGTTAGTAAATAGAGAATTAGCCAACAACTTCCAATTTAACTAATCACTTGAGCATTCCAACTCAAGGGTCTCCTTTTAATCAACTCCCATGTCAAGTTGGGAGTCTACTCCATCAACATGGATACCATCTTCGTTGTTGGGAGAAGGGAGTAGAAAAGAGACATGATAATGGAAATAAAATTGAAAGCAATTAAATAAATAATAAAATTAAATGAAAAGGTATTTCTTGCATTAATAAATTCTAAAAACAATCCAATTGTAACTCTGAACAAAAATTAAGGATATGCAAGAGTAAGGGACAAAGAAAACAAACTAGAATAATGACTTCAACGGAGGTAGCAACTCTTTGTAATATCCATCTCAACAGCATAAAACTAGGAATCCTAAATCCTAGAGAGAGGAGAGAGCCCCCCCTCTCTAGAAACTACATCTAAAACCTAAAATTATGAATTATGAATGAATGCCCGACTCCCTTTTGTGATTCTCCCATTCTGCAGCCTCTATTCTGTGTTTTCAGGCTTGGAATTTGGTCGAAAAGGAGCCCAGAAATCGCCCTCAGCGCTTTCTGCAACTTTCTGCACGTAGCGTTTGTCATGCGTACGCGTCATTTGGCAAAATTCTTTGTCACGCGTACGCGTCAGTCACGCGTACGCGTTGCTCGTGTTCTGCACTAGGCACGCGTGCGCGTCGTCCATGTGTGCGCGTCACTGTCAGTTTCTCAAAATTTTATTTTCTCATGTTCTTCCACTTTTGCATGTTTTCTTTCAGTCCTCTAAGCCATTCCTGCCCTATAAAGCCTTGAAATACTTAACACACAAATCACGGAATTGAATGGTAATAAAGGATAATTAAAATTCGCAGTTTTAAGGTCTAGGGAACATGTTTTCACATATATCACAAAATAAAGAAGGAATTGTAAAACCATGCAAATTATATGAATAAGTGAACAAAGACTTGATAAAAACCACTCAATTGAGTGCAAGATAAATCATAAAATAGTGGTTTATCAACCTCCCCACACTTAAACATTATCATGTCCTCATGCTCAACTTAAGAGAAACTGAAAAAGAGTGAAGGCAGAAGACCCTTTTCGAAATTATTAAAAGAAATAAAATAAAATTAGAATTTAAAATAATTAGTTAATTAAAAAGAATTTTGAAAAAGGAGTTAGTGATTTTCGAAAATAATGAGAGAGAAAAGTAGTTAGGTGGTTTTGAAAAAGATAAGAAATAGTAAACTTTTAAAATCAAACAAAAAGTCAAGTAGTTAATTGAAAAAGATTTGAAAATCAATTTTGAAAAGATAGAAGTTAGAAAAATATTTTGAAATTAGGTTTTGAAAAAGATATGATTGAAATCTATTTTGAAAAAGATTTGAAAAAGAAATTAAAAAGATTTGATTTTTGAAATTAAAGTTGATTACTTGACTAATAAGAAACTAAAAGATATGATTCTAGAATTTAAAGATTGATCCTTTCTTAATAGGCAAGTAACAACTTAAAATTTTTTGAATCAAAACATTAATTGTTAGCATTAATTTTGAAAATATGAAAAAATAAGAAAAATATTTTGAAAATCAATTTTTAAAATTTTCAAAAAACATGAAATAAAATTGAAAACGATTTGATTTTGAAAAAGATTTGAAAAGATAGAATTTTTAATTTGAAAAATTGACTTGACTAACAAGAAACAACTAAAATTTAAAACTTTTGACTAAATCAACACAAAATTTCGAAATTTATGAGTAAAATAAGGAAAAGATATTATTTTTTATTTTTGAATTTTTTATGAGGAGAGAGAGAAACAACTCAATGACACAAAACATAAGAAACTAAGATCAAAACAAATAATGCATGCAAGAACACTTTGAATGTCAAGATGAACACCAAGAACACTTTGAAGATCATGATGAACATCAAGAACATATTTTTGAAAATTTTTAAAAAAAGAAACACATGCAAGACACCAAAATTAGAAATTTTTAATGTTTAGACACTAACAATTTGAAAATGCATATGAAAAATAAGAAAAGATACAAAACAAGAAAATATAAAGATCAAACAATGAAAATCATCAAGAACAACTTGAAGATCAATGAAGAACACAATGCATATATTTTTCGAAAATTAAAGAAAAATTAAAACATGCAATTGACACCAAACTTAAAATTTGACACTAGACTCAAACAAGAAACAAAAAAAATAATTTTTTTTTGTTTTTATGGTTTTATTAATTTTTTTGTATTTTTTTGAAATTTATTTTGGAAAAAGAGAATAAAGAAATTCAAAATTTTTAATAAGAATTCTAGGAATCGTGCAATGTTAGTCTAAAGCTTCGGTCCAAAAATTTAGACATGGCTAAATAGCCAGCCAAGCTTTATGTGAAAGCTTCGGTCCAAAAGATTAGACATGGCCAAATGCCCAGCCAAGCTTCAGCAGAGCATTACATACAACAGCCAAATTGATGGGAATCAAAAAGCTCCTGCAATGATAAGTGAAAGCCTCAGTCAAAAAAATTAGACATGGCTTAGCAGCCAATCAGGCTTCACATATCATCTGAAACTCTAGAATTCATTCTTAAAAATTCTGAAGAACAAATATATTTTTTTTGAATTTTTTTCGAAAATAACAAAAAATAAAAGGCTTGAACATAAAATAAAATTACCTAATCTAAGCATAAAGTAATAAGTTTTCAAAATTAATTGCATCATTCTTCTTCTACTCCCTTCTATCTTCTTTTGCTCGAGGACGAGCAAACCTTCTAAGTTTGGTGTGGAAAAAGCTTTGCTTTTTGTTTTTCCATAACCATTAATGACACCTAAGGCCGGAGAAACCTCTAGGAAGAGGAACGGGAAGGCAGTTGCTTCCAACTCCGAGTCATGGGAGATGGAGAGATTCATCTCAAAAGCCCATCACTAGAAAGAGGATGGAGCAAACAAGAGAGCCCACTCATGGACCTCAACAAGAGCCATGAGGGAAGAGCAACAAAGGCAAGGAAGAGATATTGAGGAGCTAAAGCACTCTATAAGATCTTCAAGAGGAAGAACTAGCCGCCATCACTAAGGTGGACCCGTTCTTTAATTTTCTTGTTCTTATTTTTCTGTTTTTTCGATTTACATGATTTATGTTTTGTCTATGTTTGTGTCTTCATTACGCGCACGCATGGACGATACGCACGCGTGCCTAGTATAGTTAATAACTAATAAATTGCAAGAATTAAAGTAATAACAAATAAAGCTCTTAGCAAGGTATGAGAACTGGAAATTCTATCCTAGTTACCCTTATCAATTGTGATGAGAATTGTTCATTTCTCCCACTTAGTTAACCCTTACTAAATAAAAGAAAGTCAAGTGGACTAATCAATTTGATTCCTCAAGTCCTAGTCAACTCCTAAGGAAAGACTAGCTTTAGAGGGATCCAAATCAACCAGCAAATTCCAATTATCAATCAACAAAGGAGTTTGATAACTCAAGTGTCACCAATTACTCAACCAAAGCCAAAAGGAGAGAAATCTAAATATTGAAAGCATCAATCACATAAATTGAAGAAAGCAACAATAAATCTGAAATACCTCAAATTGCATTAAATAAAGAAATCAAATCTAACATGGAGTTCATAAACCAAATTGGGAAAATAATCACACTAAAGTAGTAGAATAAATAAAAGTAGAAAAAAAACTAAATTAAAGGAACATTGAACCTGGAATGGAGAAGAAGTAAACCTAACCTAAGAGAAATCCTAAATCCTAAAACCTAAAGAGAGGAGAGATACTCTCTCCCTAAAAACTACATCTAAAACCTCAAATTATGAATATGAAAGTTGTTTCTATGATTCCCCCATTCTACAGCATCTATTTTGTGTTCTCGGGCTTGGAATTGGGCCGAAAAGGAGCCCAGAAATCACCCCCAGCGCTTTCTGCAACTTTCTGCACGTGGCGCAGGTCACGCATACGCGTAGGTCACGCGTGCGCGTCATTTGGCGAATTCCTTTTCACGCGTAAGTGTCAGTCACGCGTACGCGTCACTCGTGTTCTGCGCTAGGCACGCGTCCATGTCGTCCATGCGTGCGCGTCGCTGTCAGTTTCTCAAAATTTCATTTTCTCGCATTCCCTCCACTTTTGCATGTTTCCTTTCCGTCCTCTAAGTCATTCCTGCCCTATAAAGCCTGAAAATACTTAGCACACAAATTACGGCATCGAATGGTAATAAAGGATAATTAAAATTTGCAGTTTTAAGGTTTAGGGAACATGTTTTCACATATATCACAGAATAAGGAAGGAATTGTAAAACCATGCAAATTATATGAATAAGTGAGCAAAGACTTGATAAAAACCACTCAATTGAGCACAAGATAAATCATAAAATAGTGGTTTATCATTCATCTTGGAAATTAAATTGAGTAACCACTCTACGAATGTTCAACTTTTGATGATATCTTTATCAAACATCTTTTGGGCTTCCAATTGAGAACATCGTATGTGTGATTACCATTTTTTGAGGATGAACAATGGACAATCCCCTTTTGGTGCTTGCTTGAAGTTGTGTGCATTTCTCTGTCTTATATTTGCAACTTGAGCACTAAATCGTGAAGCTTTGAGCAGTGAGTTACCTTAAGAGTGTGATTGCCGTGATATCCGGCCGGTGTGTGTGTTCCAACCACGCGCAACATTGGAATATACACACCGTATTTCTTGCAAATCACACTACTTCTATAAGCTCTTTTAACATTGTTAGTATTTCCTCAATGATTTTACTTTATTATTGCCCTATGATCTCGAGGTTATTTTCTTTGTATTTTCAGGATGAGGAAGAAAGGTAAGGCACCGGTTACTGCACTGGTTGAGCAAACTACCGCTCGCCCTCCTGATATTTGGTGGGATCGCCAAGGACATAGATCGGATACCTTGGTTAACCGGAGAGCCGACTCTCAATACAAGGCTATTAAGAAGCATACAATCCATTGGGAGCGGCTGTTGAAGGTTCCAAGCCAATACAAGGCAACTATTCACCAAAGGATCGCCTCGCTTCATTAGGAGTTTCTCGAGCAAGAACCCATTGAAGTCAATGAGACTATGGTGCGGGAATTTTATGCAAACTACCAAGCTTGGGAAGCCGAGTCAGTCTTCCTCCGGGGAAAGATGCTGGATACATCCAATCAAGCTCTAGAAGCTGTTTTGAACATCCCCCACATTCCACTTGAGAAAGACGAATATTCCAAGATAAAGGTGGATGTCTTCAAAGGAAGAGTATCTCTGACTCCCATCCTTGAGAGAATAGGCCGTCCTGGTGTATCTTGGGAGTATAGCAAAGGAAGGAATTCTGTTCCCACTAGTATTGCATACTCTGATTTGAATGCTGAAGCTCGTATATGGTAGTAGATTGTGGCGGACTATATCATCCCGAGCACCCACACTACCTATGTGAGATTTAGAACTACTTTGCTACTTTGGGCTATTATGCAAGGGAAGCATATAGCCATCCTACCTTTATTGCGCAAATCGATTTGGAAATTGGTTGAGAAGAAGAATATCTACATCCCATTTTCGTCGATGGTGATGCGCTTAGCAAACACAGCGGGGGTAGAGAGGCGACCAATGGACATTATGTTTTGGACTCTGATAAACCCATATTTTATGATGTATTTTGTGCTTAATTTGAGTAATTTATTCAATCCTTCACCCACTTATTCATATTAATTACATGGTTTTACTTTCCCTTCCTTATTATGTGATGTATGTGAAAAACATGTTTCCTATGCTTTAAAATTAATTATTTTAATTACCTTTATTTCCATTCGATGCCGTGATTAGTGTGTTGAGTAGTTTCAGATCTTCTAAGGCAGGAATGACTCAAAAGATGGAAAAGGAAACATACAAAAATGGAAGGAAAGAACAAAACGGAGTTTCTAAAGAAACTGGTATCCACGCGATCGCATGGGCGACGCGGACGCATGCCAAGCGCGGATCAACAGCGACGCGGCCGCATGACTGACGCGACCGCGCGCCTTAAGCAAAACACATATGACGCGGCGACATGACTGACGCGATCGCGTGACAAGAAAAGCTCCGAATGACGCGACCGCGTGACCCATGCGGACGCGTGACAGAGGCCACGCACCAGAAATTGCAGAAAACGCTCCCAGCAATTTCTGAAGCTCTTTTTGGCCCAAATCCAAGTCCAAAAGGCATAGACCAGAGGTTATAAAGTGTGGGAACGCATCCATTTAGGGGAGCTCGCCAATTTAGTTACTTTCCATGATTTAGATCTTGTTTTGAGAGAAGTTCTCTCCTATCTCTCTTAGGATTTAGGACTTCTCTTAGTTTTAGGAGTGACTCTCAATCCCAGGTTTAATGTTCCTTTATTTTAAGCTTCCCTTTCACTTTTATTCATTCCATTACTTTAGTTGATTATTTACTTTGCCATTTAATTTATGAATTCTTCTATGTTCCAGATTATTTGAATTAATGTTATTTGAGGTGTTTCAGTTTATGATTGCTTCCTTTAATTTATATTATTGTTGCTTTACATCTGAAGGCATTTTTATTCCAACAAATTTACTTTTTCCCTTTTGGTCTTGGTTAAGAAAGCAGTAACTCAGGAGTTATCTTATCTTAACATAATTGATAACTGCTATCTTTGCTAATTGAACTGAACTTCAATAATCCCAACCTTTTCTTAGGAAATAAATAGGATTCGAAGATCAAACTAATTAGTCCCTTGACTTTCCTTTGCTTTAGTAAAGGTTAACTAAGTGGAATTAAGATTCAACTTTCATTGTTATTGATAAGGATAACTAAGTCTGGACTTCCAGTTTCTCATACCTTGCCAAAAGTTTATTTTACAGTTATTTATTTATTCTTAATTACCATTTAAATTATTTGTCATATTTGTTCCTCATTCTTGAAACCCCAATTCTATAATCTCCATAACCAATAATAAGAACATACTTCCCTGCAGTTCCTTGAGAAGACGACCCGAGGTTTGAATACTTCAGTTAACAATTTATTTAGGGATTTGTTACTTGTGACAACCAAAACGTTTGTACGAAGGGATTTCTGTCAGTTTAGAGACTATATCTACAACGCGACTGTTTTTTATGAAATTCTTTACTGGCAAAAATCCTAACATCAAAATGGCGCCGTTGCCGGAGAACTGCTAACGTGTTCCTTATTATTGGTTATTGTAAATATTTTTCTTTTACTTGTTTATTTATTTCTGTTTTTCCTTTTTAATTTTATCTGCTACTATGGACTCTCACCCCTCTCGCTTTGAGTTTGGTTCTAACTTTGTTGAAGGAAATAGAAGCTATAACAGGAATATACATCAAGGTCAAACCAATCAAGGATGGATGGAACCAAGAGGATCTAATCAACCCTTTAGGCAACAACACCCTCCAAGATATCATGGACAACGACCATTCTACAATGCATACCCAGCTGATAGATATGGTGGACAACCTTGTAACTACCAACAAGCCCCACCCCGTGCCTATAGACTATCCTCTCAAAATAACCTCGAACAACCACACTCACAAGCTTCTCTTCACCATTCGCCACCACATGATCCCTATTTACCCCAGTTCCAATCCAATCACTCCCAAGAACCACCACTCTCCTATGTATCATGTCCAAATCCATCACCCTGAGAATCAGAGGTTCGCCTCAAGGAAGCAGTAAATAAGCTTCAAACAACCATTTGACAACTGGAGCAAGCAGTAATTCAATTAGCTTTTAGACGTTCAAACATTCAAGGACCAACCACAGCCCCGTGTGGACAATCTAACGAAGAGCGTAGCATGAAGGAAATACTGGAAACTCCAGTGGACAAGACAGAGAATGAATTCGTACTAGAACAAGTAGAAGAAGCTGTCATTACGCAAGAAGAAGAGTTCGTTGAAGATCTAGGAGACGCTGAACCTCCATGGGAATTCAGAGCTGAAGAGAACTCCGTCAAGGACGTTACAGTTAATGCTAAGGAGGACAGTGCACAATCCCCAAGGCAAGTCATTTATGAAGAACTAGACGGAATAACCCAGGACACAAATTCCCTTGATGATGATAGTCAGAAGTCAAGTTCTCTTAGTAATGAACTTGCATCCGCAAGTGAATTCTCTGAGATCGAAGAATCTTCCCCAAATGAATACGAAGATGATGCAGAGGTAGATTTCTCTCAACCTCCAATCTATGACTCGAGTGATGAGGAAGACACAGAAGACTTTGACCAGGACACAGATGCATTTGAAGATCCTTGCAAAGAAGTGGAGGAATTCACAGAAGAGCACAAGGGAGTAGAACTTACAGAACCACCAAAAACACCTATCCCAAGGCCATTACCACCCAATACAAGCTTTAAGTGGGTACAATCCTTAGCTTTAATCTTTACTTTTCCACTTGAATATGGTTTGCTTGAAACAGATGGCCAGCTTAGAGCTCTCTAGTGCACAAGGTTCAATAAGGTTCCACGCTTCAACTCGAAGTGCACGGATTGGTATCACGTTCAATCGAATGGATCTCAGAAAACGTTTGGTCATCTTGGTGAGAATCTAATTTCCAAACCGCACGGATGGAAAAATATAGATCAAGACGGAGGCGGATTTAAAAGCAAAGTTTGGGATCTTGGAATCTATTCCGACATTCATCATTCCGGGAGCCTAAAAATTTGTTTGAAGCTGCTCAGGAGCTTTACATGCCTAGTTTGGGACCCCGGAGGCTATTGGCATTCCAAGCATTGGTGGAGATTTTTAGATGAATTTAAGCATAAGCCGCCATAACAGGAAGCTCTTCCAATGTCCAACTTAAGGACTTTAACTAAAAGTGCTAGGTGGGAGACAACCCACCATGGTATGATCGTTCATTTTTCAATTTTTATTTCGTTTTGCTTGTTTTCAAGTTTTATTTTATTTTATAATGTTGAACTTGGAACTTTGCATCGCATTCATATTAATCATTGCATTCTGCATACTGCATAAAAAAAAGGGTGCGCGACGCGACTGCATCACTCATGCGATCGCATCATATTGCGAAAAACACTGCCCACGCGACCGCGTCATCCACGCAGTCGCGTGACCTGGAGATCAGCGTAAGAATCCAACGTCCAGAAAGTTGGGCTGGAATCGTGCGGCCATTGTGCGTTTTGCACAAAATACCCATGCGATCGCGTCACTCGCACAATGCCAACCCCATGTGACCGCGTGAGCGATGCGACCGCGTCGCATGGATTGCACGAACACCCCAAAGGAGACAGAGAGTTGCGCTGAAACGACGCTGGATTCGTGCGTTTAGCACAAATCCTAGCGACGTCGTCACCACCACCCCCAGCCACCTTTCTGTCCACTCTCCTTACTCGACCTACCAGGTTCCGACGAACGCCCCTTTCTATCCGTAGTCGTTATTTCATTATTTTCTGTTTATGTTTAGGCTAGTTAGCTATGCATGTTGTAGTGGATTTTAGGTTGTTAGGTAGCCTAGGATGTGGTTAGTGGATTTAGGTCTGTTTACTTGCACTGTTCATATTTCTGTTTTATCAAATTTGCAATTCTGCTATTGCTGTGATGTTTGTAATGTTCATATGCTGTGATTTCTTGTTTCATGCTGCTCTTTACACTGAATTTTCATGTTTATATTCCTTATATGTAATTGCAAGCTTTAATTTTAATTCATATGAACTATTTGACTGCTATTTATTTTCCGGGACAATCCAATTTTAGCCAGAATGCTGCCCAAATTTTTGTAAAATGTTTTCATTCATGTTTTGGTTTTGGCATTTTGAAATCTGTTTCCCTCTGCTTTACCCAAACCCATTCATGAATGCCAGGCACGCATTCTTATTCTCTTTGATTTCCTGGTTCATATATTGCATTTTTTATGTTTGATTCCAATTTTTGCTTTCTCTATATCTATTTGACTCAGCATCAACCTATTTTCCTTGTTTGGTTATGAGTTACTTATAGTCCCTACCTGTGAATCCTTGTTACTTGGAACATTTTCATTATGCCACTTACTTTAACCCACTTTTCACTAACTCCCTAATTTTAACTTTCTAAACACTTTTTCAATTCTAACCAACCTAACCTTTCAAACATCTCCTCTGCTTTTCTTTCACTTTCTTTTAACCCTCTAACCATGGCATAATGATAATTTTTCTATTTAACATGAATTCAATTACATTTTGGATTGTGCATTCTTCCTTTCGAACTTTTAACTCCTTTCCAATCCTTAATGCACATTTACTTAACTCATTTACCTCATTCTAATTCTCCTTTGCCACCTTGTGTTTCTTTTGACTTTTGCCTATTTGTTTTCCTTTTTTATTATATCCTGGTTTTCTGTTTTTCAAGATGTCAGATACCCATAGAAAGGGAAAAGGAAAGGCTACCACTGGCAAACGTAAAAGAGGAGAATCATCTATGTCTATCATAGATCTCATGCATGATGCCTCCTGGCGGGAGAAAAACTTCACCCCGCAGGAGAAGGCTGACCAGCTGCTCCCTGCTAATGACCCAGTAAAGTTTACAAACCGATACTGTGAGCTGAAGTATCCGGTATTCGGAAACTCCAGGAACCTATACCTGGAAAGGACCTTGAAGATCCCAGGAGAACTCTAGCAATACACCTCTGATCAGATCAAACAAAGAGGCAGGTTCTTCCTGGAGAGACCCCTGACTGAGGTCAATGCATCTTGGGTTAGAGAATTCTACTGCAATTACTTCAAGACCTCCCTAGATGCAGTGAACCTCAGAGGAAAGCAGATTCTGGTTACTGAAGAGGCAATAGAAGAGGTTTTGAAGCTTCAGCCTAAATCTGATCAGCTAGATGGTTATCAGAAAGCTGAGGAAGACATGCGCTTTCTAAAGTTTGATTGGGATGCAGTCAAGGCCCGGATAGCCCTTGACCCGACCGTTCCTTGGATTATGGGTCAAAACACCACCATGCCCAAGGGAATCAAGCGGGCATACTTGAATGATGAGGCTCGACTGTGGCATCAGATACTAAGCAACTTCATTATGCCGAGTACTCACGAGACAGGTATACCTGCCGCTATGATCACCCTCCTATGGTGTGTGATGGAGGGTAAGGACCTGTACCTGCCACGCTTTATCCGGTTCTACATGGCCAGGGTCCACGTCTGAGGCACTCTTCCCTTTCCATACTTGATCACACAGCTAGGCCGTCGAGCTGACGTGCCTTGGGAGGATGCTGATGAGAGGCCACCTGCTGCAGAATGCAAGAAGATCATCCCGCACAGCAGGAACTTTCTGGCCTTGGGCTACAGACCTCCAGTCCTCACTGCCCCTGGTGACACTGCCACACCATCTGCTGGCCCCTCTTCCTCTACAGCTACACCCTTCCACCACCACTGCACCTCCACCTGCCCCAAAGCCCATCTATCATCTAGTGCACCGCCTATTTCGACGGCTTAACCAGATGGAGCGTCGCAACAAGCGACGCTATGAGCACCTGAAACTGATGATACGATCTGGCGACATCCCCTCCGAGCCCGACACACCATCCGAGGCATCTGAGGAGGAGGCGGATGCGCCCGAGGCAGAGACCCACCCACAGCAGGAGGCAGAGCAGGTAGGCACCCAGCAGGCAGCACACCATCAGGAGGCTCCGCCTTAGATTCAAGATGTAGACCCTGAGATCCCTCTTCAGTCAGCACCCCCTCCACAGCAGTCAGACCCTCAGATCACCACCACAGAGACCCCAGCTACCCACCCTTCCAGTGATGACACTCCTTCACACCCTGCTTGAGTGAGCATCAGGGACGATGCTACATTTTAAGTGTGGGGAGGTCGCCATCTCTGGCGTATTATTTTGGTGAACCACTACAGACTCTTTTTCTTTTATTTTGGATATTTTTCTGTATTTTTCTCTTAATTTTTATTTTTATTTTCTGAGTACTTATACATTGCTACTTTCATGT
>NC_029789.2:27494768-27505749 GCF_000816755.2 Arachis ipaensis
GCCACCTTAAGTTTTACATTGAGAATAATGGGAATTTTTAACTAAACCTGCATGACATACATAAGTGATAAATGATTTTTGAGCTAGAGAACACATAGCCTGTGAGTTTTGAGCTTAATTGTATGGTTACATTCAAACCATAATTTTTATTCCTGTGTGTTCCGCCCTTCTTTTATATTCTGGTGTTCTTTACTTTGTTTTAATCTATATGTCCGATTATAGAATGTAGATACATACCAAGAGAGTGATTGAGGCCATTATTTGATTTTAGCTCACTTAATCCCAAAATAGCCTACCTTTTACATCACCCTTGTTAGCCCCCTTGAGCCTTTAAATCCCCTTTTATTCTATTAGCCACATTACTAGCCTTAAGCAGAAAAACAAAATAAAATCCCAAGTTGAATCCTTGGTTAGCTTAAGATAGAAAATAATGTGTAGTTTAAATATGGGAAAACCTATTGGGAACATGGATGATAAAAACAAAAGGTAGAAAAGTAGAAAAGAATTAAAATAATTCGAGATAAAAAGTTTTGGGAAGCATGCTCATGTAAAATCAAAATAATTGAATTACCATGTGCATTAAAAAAATGTTATGAATAAAGGGGACACAAAAAAAGAACTCCCCAATTATGAAATAAAGCAATGCACATGGGATAAAAATAAATATTGAGATATGAGCATGTAACATCAAAAGTGAGAAAATATGGAAAATAGGTAAAGAAGCTTTGATTTAGAAAGTATGTATGTTAGGTGAGATCTTAGTCTAATTAAGGATTCACTTATTAGCTCACTTAGCCTTATAGATATACCCTTACCTTTACCTTGGCCCCATTACAACCTTACTTAAGACCTCATGATTTTTGGTATGACTATACTCCATGATTGTGATTGGTTAGATGAAGAACAAAGTTATAGAAAGTAAGAATAAAAATAAGAATAGAGTGATTAACCCAATAAACACTGAATGATTAGAGAGTAAACACAAAATCCAGTGAGGGTTCAATAGCTCATTAACATTTATCTCTGTTTAAATTATTAATTGTCTTGCAAGTTTTTTAAAATGTTTCTCTCTCCCATCTCAATTGTAAAGGCACTTTATCACTATCTAAGGTTTGGCTATATATATATACATGACTCCTTGAGAATGTGAATTAATTTAACTACATGCAAGCTTTATATTCAAGTGAATAAAAAAAATTAGAATTGTATGATGCATCATTCATCTAGGTAGTTGCATTTAGATTAGATTGCATTGCATGACATTCCACCACTTTAACCTTACTTTTTTACCTTGGATTTAGCATGAGGACATGCTATTGTTTAAGTGTGGGGAGGTTGATAAACCCATATTTTATGATGTATTTTGTGCTTAATTTGAGTGATTTATTCAATCCTTCACCCACTTATTCATATTAATTGCATGGTTTTACTTTCCCTTCCTTATTATGTGATGTATGTGAAAAACATGTTTCTTATGCTTTAAAATTAATTATTTTAATTACCTTTATTTCCATTCGATGTCATGATTAGTGTGTTGAGTAGTTTCAGATCTTCTAAGGCAGGAATGACTCAAAGGATGGAAAAGGAAACATACAAAAATGGAAGAAAAGCACAAAACGGAGTTTCTAAAGAAACTGGTATCCACGCGATCGCATGGGCGACGCGGACGCATGCCAAGCGCGGATCAACAGCGACGCGGCCGCATGACTGACGCGACCCCGTGACAAGAAAAGCTCCGAATGACGCGACCGCATGACCCACGCGGACGCGTGACAGAGGCCATGCACCAGAAATTGCAGAAAATGCTCCCAGCGATTTCTGAAGCCCTTTTTGGCCCAAATCCAAGTCCAGAAGGCATAGACCAGATGTTATAAAGTGTGGGAACGCATCCATTTAGGGGAGCTCGCCAATTTAGTTACTTTCCATGATTTAGATCTAGTTTTGAGAGAGGTTCTCTCCTCTCTCTTTTAGGATTTAGGACTTCCCTTAGTTTTAGGAGTGACTCTTAATCCCAGGTTTAATGTTCCTTTATTTTAAGCTTCCCTTTCACTTTTATTCATTCCATTACTTTAGTTGATTATTTACTTTGCCATTTAATTTATGAATTCTTCTATGTTCCAGATTATTTGAATTAATGTTATTTGAGGTGTTTCAGTTTATGATTGCTTCCTTTAATTTATATTATTGTTGCTTTACATCTGAAGGAATTTTTATTCCAGCAAATTTACTTTTTCCCTTTTGGTCTTGGTTAAGAAAGCAGTAACTCAGGAGTTATCTTATCTCAACATAATTGATAACTGTTATCTTTGCTAATTGAACTGAACTTCAATAATCCCAACCTTTTCTTAGGAAATAAATAGGATTCGAAGATCAAACTAATTAGTCCCTTGACTTTCCTTTGCTTTAGTAAAGGTTAACTAAGTGGAATTAAGATTCAACTTTCATTGTTATTGATAAGGATAACTAAGTCTGGACTTCCAGTTTCTCATACCTTGCCAAAAGTTTATTTTACAGTTATTTATTTATTCTTAATTACCATTTAAATTATTTGTCATATTTGTTCCTCATTCTTGAAACCCCAATTCTATAATCTCCATAACCAATAATAAGAACATACTTCCCTACAGCTCCTTGAGAAGACGACCCGAGGTTTGAATACTTCGGTTAACAATTTATTTAGGAGTTTGTTACTTGTGACAACCAAAACGTTTGTACGAAGGGATTTCTGTCGGTTTAGAGACTATATCTACAACGCGACTGTTTTTTATGAAATTCTTTACTGGCAAAAATCCTAACGTCAAACTCCTAGAGGCAACAAGTTCTTTCCGAGGGGAGATTTGGAAAGATCGACGAACATTACACCCTCTAAGAGGAAGACACCCACATCACTACCATCAACTCTACCAACTTTATCAACTGCTTTACACTTTCTCCGACCTCTTCCGGGACATCTTGCACGATATCCACCACATGGAGGATTTGGAGCACGAACGTTTTGAGTGGATAGCGGCAAAGCTAGAAGCAAGAGACCCCGGCCCGATTCCTAGAGCTTCATCCGAGCTAGCTGGGGAGGAGCATGATGTAGTTAACCATCCCACTCATGAGTCCACCAGCTGAAGGTGGCCCCTCTTCGTCCTCCCGGATCGTGAGCATGCATGGAGGACCGTGCACAAATTAAGTGTGGGGGAGGATCGATGACTACAAGGGGGTAAAAAAATTTCTCTCTTAAAGACACTTTGCGATGTTTCTTGTAGTACTTTTTCTCCATTTTGAGTAGCTTTATTTCTATTGCATCTTGTTTGGTTTACTATAAATATTTCTTTATCATTTATGGATATTTAGTAGTTAATATTTGCATGTTGCATGATAGAACGAATAAGTTGGTGAAATACCAAGGAATTTCCATGAAACCTTTTTAAGGGCATACCATTGATTGAATTGAAGAAAAATTGTATTTACCAACTTGCTTGGAGTATTTTGTTTGTAGAACATGGAAACGAGCTAGAACAACATACCTTGTGAGGTTTGAGCTTTAATAGATGGTTGCACTTTTCAGCCATAATGTTGTTCCTATATGTGATTATATACCTTTTATTGTGATCATTGATTTGCATGATTCTTTATGTCCTGTATTTGTGCTTGGATGCATTTAGCATGATTGAGGCCATCTTTGATGATAAACTCACTAACCTATATGGCCAACCCTTGTATTCACCTTTGTGAACCCTTTTGAGCCTATGAATCCCCTTTTGTTCTGATGATAGCACGTTACTCTCCTTAAGCGGAAAACCATTGATGTCCCTGAATTACTCTTTGATTAGCTTGGGTGGATTAGTGTGTAAATTCTAAGTGTGGGAGAATTTTGGGAAGCATTGGTGATAAAGGTATGAACTCTTTGTGAAAAGAATTTTTGGGCAATTAGGTAATGCTCATGCATCTCACTAATTAAAACATATGCATTCATAGTTCAATTAAAAAAAAACAACTTGTGCATAACAAAGTATGAATAAAAAGAGTAAATAAAGGATGCATATGCCATGTTTGAAAAGAAAATGCATGAGTGAAGTGAGATAGGAAAGAGAAAATGGGTAGAAAGGTTGTATTGTTATGTGTACATAGGTGATGTAGGATTAGGTGGACACTCAAGCTAATCAAAGAACTAATTCTTTAAGTCCACTTAACCATATTTCATCCTACCTAACCCTAGACCCATTACATCCCTCTAAAGACCTCATGATACTTGTTATTCATGCATTAAATACTAGTTGATTGTTAGATGACTTTCAAATCTTTGAAAAGCATGATAAAAGGGGAA
The DNA here is from genome assembly GCF_000816755.2 of Arachis ipaensis. NCBI lineage: Eukaryota > Viridiplantae > Streptophyta > Magnoliopsida > Fabales > Fabaceae > Arachis > Arachis ipaensis. Next base: position 27,499,084 of record NC_029789.2, read on the forward strand.
TTGAGTGGTTAAACCCTAAACACTGAGCGAATTGAGTGGATACACATCCGGTGAGGGGTTCGATCGCTCAATTCTATGTTCTTACACCTCATATTGCATCCTCTTGCAAGTTGTTTGATTGGATAGTTTTGATAACTTCAATTCAATTCTTTGGACATTGATCTTAATGAATGAATTCTTTGCATTGGCCCGATAGTTTCTTATGATGGATTGGAATTTCATGGTTTGTTTCTACCAACTTTCATCATAGTATATATTGGTGATTAGTCTTAGGATAGTTGCATGCATTTAAGTAGTATATAGCATAAGTCATTTTCCCTTTCATATATCTCCTTTGCGTGTGTTTAGCATGAGGACATGCTAGTGTTTAAGTGTGGGGGAATTGATGAATTCATATTTGATGATGATTTTTGGTTAGAATTGGATCGCTTTTCATTATATAAACTTGCACTTATTCCCTTGAATAACATGCTTTTGAACTTTCCTTCCAAATTGCGCTTGATTATAAAAATGTGCTCTTTTGTGCTTAATTTAATCTATTTTATTCCGTTTGCCTTCCATTCAATGCCTTGATGTTATTTGTGAGTGATTCCAGGTGTATAAGGTAGGAATGGGTTGGAGAAAATGGAAGAAGAGCATGCAAAGTGGAGGAAACATGAAGAATCAAAGGAGATGAGCTCAGAGACGTGTGCGTGCACACGGCTGCCTGTGCGTACGCACAGCTGCCCAGTTAGAGCGAGTGGATTACTTCGAGCGCATCACGCGTCCAGTCAAGCATCGCCTAGTGTGCGTGCGCACGGCTACTTGTGCGTACGCACAGGACCGGATTTCTCACAAGGTGTGCGGACGCACACATCTGTGCGTCGGCACAGGTGTCCGCACATGACTTCATTAAAATGGCACGTGACTCGTGATTTGGGGGGCTTTGGAGGCCCATTTCTGAAGTCTTCTAGCTTATATTAGAGGGGAAATGAGGGACATAGAATAGCATATCATTAGTATAGTTTTAGGAGTAGTAGTAGGAAGCTTTAGTTAGTTTTTCTCTAAGTTTTTCATCATCTCTATTAGGGTTTATATTAGGGTTTTACATTCAAGCACCATTTCCATTTTTGATCTTGGATTTTGCTAGCTTTCATTGTAAGTATTCTCTTGTTATTACTCTTTATAGTTACATTGTCATTACTCTTTCTTCTAATTCAAGTTATAGTTCAATTTTGCTTCTCTCTCCAACTCATATTAGATCCAGTTCTGTTTTATTGGAATTGTTAGTCTATTTCTTTATTGTTTCTAAATTCAAGAACTAATTCCCGAATTGAAAATAAAAAAAACGCGGGAATAGATTATAGATTTTCTATGACTTGTAATAGAACTTATGCTTGATAGAAACATTATTATCATCCTATAAGAAAAATAGTTGGAGAATATTAAGCACAGTAGAAATCAAAATAGGGAAAATGAGATTCTAGGATTCTAGGAGAGATTTTAGGCCCTGACTCACCCTCCGTGGACGAACCTTGCGGAGGAACCCTTAGGTTTTCGAGGCATTGGATTCTCACCAACGTTTGCGTTACTCAAGCCGACATTCTCACGCAATTTTAATTTCTTGTTGATGAATTTGATGTTTAATGTTTGTTTCATTCTTTCTTGTGTTATTCTTGTTGATTGAGATCAATTGTTACTTTTAGTTTCAAGCCTTTTCTCATTTTCTCCATGTTTAAGGTTTTTGCCCACCAAGTGTTTGACAAAATGTCAAACATGGTTTTAGGCTAAATTTTTTGTTCTTGGCTTGGGTAAAGTGAGCAATTAGGTTTTTAGAGTTGGAATGTCCGACATTTAGTCTCAATTCTTGGGTTGTTAATTGTTATTGTTCCCACTAACGCTAATTTGTTGCTAAGCCAATTAGCAAGCAATTTAGGATTTATGGGTTGGGAACACTTATGCTCATTTAACTTACCTTCCGATGTGAGGGTTGATCAAGTGAGATTAATCCATCATAATTTGATTGATGGCCAACTTGTTGGGTTAGGACTATACTTACAACGCTAATTCCATTCTTGGATGATCGGGTTTCTAACCTATATGCGATTTGGCCGTTATCACCAACCGTAATTAACTAACTCATGTAGCAACCTCATCAAGTTAGCCTCTTCTGAACCATAGCAATCCACCATATTCGAGCAAATCATGTCCTCTCATCAAGTTAACTCATGGCTTCTTAATATAGCCAAAGGTGAAGACCTAAGCAATCCACTCCCCTTCGCGATCCTACTTAAAACGCTACAGACAAGGTCGGGTCTTCCGAATAGGGAATGTTGCTTCTCAGACTCTAGCCTTAACGCCACAGAGACCTCAGCAACCCATGGTCAATGGGATTTTACGTCACTTATCCAAAGTCTCCCAGGCACTCTCTTGGAATTCGCAGTGCATTCTCTAGCTGTGGTTTAATGCTATCCGGGTGAGGACTCACACAAAACCCATGTAGAACAAGGATGAATGTCACGGTTCACCCTTAATTCATGAGATGAAGAACGAAAATGCAGAAGAGAATGGAATCAAACATGTATTAAAATAGAAACAATAATATTATTAATCCATGGGAATCAGCAGAGCTCCTAACCCTAACTTAGGAGGTTTAGTAGCTCATAGCTTACAGAAAGTAATGTCAATTTGAAAGTGGTGGAAGAAGATGAGGCAGAAGATCCTAAACAAGGGTGATCTTCTCCTATATATAATAACCTAATAACTAAGAAGTACAAAATTATGATAGACTAGACTAGAGGTGCGAGAATCCACTCTTGGTCCCACTATAGTTGAGTACTTGGATTGAGCTTGGCGTCCAACTTGAGGAATGGGCATTGAACACCCATTGAGGTGTGATTGGTGCTTCTTTGTGCCTCTTGGTGGCATTGAATGCCAGGAGTGGGGTGGAATGTGGCGTTCAACGCTGGCTTAGGATCCCTTAGGGTGTTGAACACCAGAAAGGGGGTAACTCCTTGCTGTTCAACGCCCAATATGGGCAGGCTTCTTCAAAGAAAATCATAGACCATTATATATTGCTGGAAAGCTCTGGAAAGTTGCTTTTCAACACCATTGAGAGCACGTCATTTGGACCTCGGTAGCTCCAGAAATGTCTGTTTGAGTGCATGAAGGTCAGAATCTGACAGCATCTGCTACGCTTTCCTTGCCTCTAAATCAGACTTTGCCAAAACTCCTCAATTTCAGCCAAAATTTACCTGAAATCATAAGAAAATACAACAACTCAAATTAGAATCCAAAAATGTGAATTTAGCACTAAACTTAAACTGTTGCTTGTCCCCAAGCAACCAAAAACAAAGTAGGATCAGAAAGAAGAGAAGGATACAATAAATCTCAGAGTTTTCAATGAAGCTCAGTTCCAATTGATGAGCGGGGCTAGTAACCATTTACTTCTGAACAGTTTTGGCATCTCACTATCCTTTGAAGCTCAGAAGTGTTGGTGTCTTTATGAATTCAGAAGCTGGATGATATTATTGACTCTATTAGTTCAGTTCTTTTTTTATTCTTGAACACAGCTTCTTTTAGAGCCTGACCATGACCCTAAATGTTTTGTTTTCCTGTATTACCACCGGATACATAAATGCCACAGGCACTTAACTGGGTGAACCCAATTGGATTGTGATTAAGCTTTGCTAGAATCCCCAGACAGTGGTACCCAGAGTTCTTAGGCACACTCTTTTGCTTTTGGGATCATGACTTTAACTGCTCAGTCTCAAACTTTTCACTTGACATCTTCACACCACAAATATTTAGTTAGGGGAAGGAGCTCATTTGAACTTTTTAGGCCAAGATTTTGTTTCTTTAGACCCTCCTAACCATTGATGCTCAAAGCCTTGGATCCTTGCTCTTGCCTTTTGGTTTAAAAAGCTATTGGATTTTTCTTTTTTTCTCTTTTTTTTTCGCTTTTCTCTCTTTTTTTCTTTTCTTTTTGATGCTTTTTCTTGCTTCAAGAATCAATATTTGGATTTTTCAGATTACCAATAATACTTCTCCTTTTCCATCATTCTTTCAAGAGTGAACACATTTTACTCCAACATTAAATATGCACTGTTGATTCATGCATTCAGAAAGTAAAAGTAATGCCACCACAACAATTAATTGGACCATTCTTATTATATAACTAGAGTTCATGCATCTTACTTCTCTTTTTCAAATAAAATTTTTTTTAAGTATGGTGAGAGATACATGGAATATTTCATAGCTTTAATACATAAACAAAGATGATCATGCACTAGAAACAGGAAACAGATAATAAAACACAATGGAAAATAGAAAAATAACATAGGCAAGGGAATGGAACGTGACCACCTTAGTGACGGCGGCTACTGCTTCCTCCAGTGGATCCAATGGAGCATTTAAGCTCCTCTATGTCTCGTCCTTGCCTATTTTGCTCCTCCCTCATAGCTCTTTGATCTTCTCCTATTTCATGGAGGATGGTGGACTGCTCCTGGTGTTCCATCCTCAGCTGATTCATGTTGGAACGTAATTCTCATAGAGAAGTGTTCAGTTGATCCCAATAATTTTGGAGAGAAAAATGCATCCCTTGAGGCATCTCAGGGATTTCTTATTGAGGCGGCTGCACAGGCTCTTGGGCAGGCTCTCGTACATGCTCCATCTTTCTTTTAGTGATGGGCTTGTCCTCCTCAATGGGGATGTCTCCTTCTATGACAATTCCAGCTGAATTGCATAGGTGACTGACATGGCGGAAATTGGTGAATTAAGAAATTGATGTAAGAGAAATGTTGCAAGTACAGTTCTTAACCAACAAAAATCCGCTTATCAATTTAGAAGGGTTGTCACAAAATTAGAATTAAAATACTGGGAGTATGAATCCCAGGTCGTCTCCCAACGAGTTGCAGAAAGATGTGCTATTTTCTTAATCAGGTGCTTTCCAAAATGGTTTGAGTTTGATAACAGGAAATTAAATAAGAGAATTTATGTAAATTAAATAAAAATTTTGACCGGGAGTAGATTGATCGGAAGTTCTATCCTTGTTAGAGTCCTCCCAAGATTAATTGATAATTGAAGGTTGTTCTGCTCAGTTATCCTTTACTAGGTAGAGGAAAGTCAAGCAAGTTGGAAGTTTACTTCTGACCACAAGTTCTAATCCTCTCCCTTGGGAAGGATTAGTGTCAGTGACTAGAGAGCCATCCAACAATAAACCCAATTACAATTTTTACCTTTAAGCATTCCAACTCAAGGTTCTCCTTTCAATCAACTCCCAATCAAGTTAGGGAACTACTCGCTCATTATGAATGTAAACTTCACAAAATAGGAAAGGGAAATAAAGAAAGACAAGATAAATAATAATAATAATCAAAGAGACCAATTAAAAATAAAAATAGTTCTTGTATTAATAAATTCTAAAAATAATCCAATAGTAATTCTGAACAAATTAAGGATATGAAAGAGTAAGTGACAAGTAAGGAAAACAAACTAGAATGATGAAGTCTTGGCAGAGGTAATAACTCTTCTCAATATCCCAATCCAAAAAGCAATAAAAACAAAATCCTAAGAACTATGAATGTGTAGAGAGAAAACCTAGAGGAGGAGTAAAGTCAGATCTAAAATAATCGCGTGGTACCAGGCTCTCACCGAGAATCTAAAGTAGGACCTTTCACATTCCAACCGCGAGGTTGACGGTAATTGCGTTCCTCTGGCTGTAGGAATGTGATCTTCTCAGTTAAAGCTAGTTTTCGAACTGGTTCAGGAAAATCTGTAGACACACCTTCCTCGAGTCACCTTCTCCCTACGAGTTCATTCGGATGGGTTGATTCTTTCGAACTGGAGTTCAGGTATCGATCTACTACCAACCTTAAGTAGGTTGTGAGATAGTAGGGATGGTCATTGGTCAGACTTCACTGGTAATTGGCTCGGTAGTACTAAGTGACGTAATACGAACCTTTATTCCACCTCCATGTACTCCACTATGGAGTTCTCAACATGTTCCACCGTCTTTTCGGGAGGTGGGATCGTTCCAACCGTAAAGGTGTAGAATAGACAGTGACTATTTGGCAATAAAATACCAAATATAACACAAATTAACACACCAAAATAGTTTAGAAATGGGTGAATAAGTATACTAATCGTACATAAATGTTAAGGAAGGGTTTTAATGAGGTACCAACTTTTGAACGAAGGATCTCTTAAAATTAATACATAAAATTAAGAGGAAATAAGATAAGCTACAGCACTAGGGGCGCAATTCACAAAGTCCGAAATATCCCGTACTTACTGAACCTCTAATCTCTCCTCCGAACGTTTTTACCTTCCTTGTGTTCTTTAATTCCTCTACTGGTCGCTCTTCGCTGCGCCTGCGTACCGAGTGCGTTGGCGCGCTTTACCTCTTTAGCATCACTGCGCGAGCGTACGGACTGCACTTGCGTACCTAACCTTTGACATGCTCACTACGCTTACGCACCTGCTGCGTGTGCGCATCGTTCCTTTTTGCGACCTACTGCGCTTACGCACCTACTGCGCTAGCTCACTGCACGCGCTAGACGTCTTAAACATCTTAAGCGACCCCCGCTAAAACCCGGTACAAAGTTGGGTCAAAAGCCGGGTATTTTCGTCTAATCTCGGTCCCTTGTACGTCTCTGATCCCTCTGTAAGTAAGGCGTATTAAAATCA
>NC_029789.2:27506436-27516045 GCF_000816755.2 Arachis ipaensis
TGTAATTTAAATAAAAACCTTGACCGGGAGTAGATTAGTCGGAAGTTCTATCCTTGTTGGAGTTCTCCCAAGATCAATTGATAATTGAAGGTTATTCTGCTCAGTTATCCTTTACTAGGTAGAGGAAAGTCAAGCAAGAAGGAAGAAAATTTCTATTCACAAGTCCCAATCCTCTCCCTTGGGAAAGACTAGTGTCAGTGACTAGATGGTGATCCAACAATAAACCCAATTACAATTTTACTCTTGAGCATTCCAACTCAAGGTTCTCCTTTCAATCAACTCCCAATCAAGTTAGGGAACTACTCGCTCATTATGAATGTAAACTTCACAAAATAGGAAAGGGAAATAAAGAAAGACAAGATAAATAATAATAATAATCAAAGAGACCAATTAAAAATAAAAATAGTTCTTGTATTAATAAATTCTAAAAATAATCCAATAGTAATTCTGAACAAATTAAGGATATGAAAGAGTAAGTGACAAGTAAGGAAAACAAACTAGAATGATGAAGTCTTGGCAGAGGTAATAACTCTTCTCAATATCCCAATCCAAAAAGCAATAAAAACAAAATCCTAAGAACTATGAATGTGTAGAGAGAAAACCTAGAGGAGGAGTAAAGTCAGATCTAAAAACTAAAATTATGCGGAATGAATGTCTCCCTAGTCTCTGCATGTTCCCTGGCTCTAATCTGCTTTTATGGGCCGAAAACTGGGTTGAAACATGGCCCAAAATCGCCCCCAGCGAATTCTACAAATTCTGCAGATCGCGCACGTCACTCGATCGCGTCATCCACGCATTCGCGTCATCCAGCGTTTTTCCTTGCTACGCGTGTGCGTCGTCCACGCATTCGCATCACTCGTACAGTTTCCAATCCATGCGTTCACGTCAGGCATGCGAGCGCGTCACTACGATTTCTCCATTTCGCGCGGTTGCGTGAGCCATGCGTCCGCGTCGCTTCTCGCTGGTCATCTCCTTAATTTCTTGTGTTCCTTCCATTTTTGCAAGCCTCCTCTCTAATCTCCAAGTCATTCATGCCCTATAAAGCCTGAAACACTTAACGCGGGGATCACGACATCGAATAGAATAAAGGAGAATTAAAATACATAATTAAAATTCTCTAGGAAGCAAGTTTTCAACCATGGAGTAATTTTGGGAAGGAATTGTAAATACATGCTAATCATATGAATAAGTGGGTAAAGATTTGATAAAACCACACAATTAAACACAATATAAACCATAAAATAACGGTTTATCAGTGACAGATAAGATGTGGAAATGCCAACCTTGCTAGGGTGGAGGGCTTTTCTGCCACCTTGTACAACTCTTGAGGTATCACCTCATGTACCTCCACCTTATTTCCAAGCATAATGCAGTGAATCATGATGGCTCGGTTAATGGTCACTTCAGACTGGTTACTGGTAGGGATGATAGAGTGTTGGATGAATTCCAACCATCATCTAGCTATGGACTTGAGGTCAAGCTTTCTTAGTTGGGTAGGCTTACTTGAGCATCCCTCTTCCACTGAGCTCCTTCCACACAGATGTCTAAAAGGACTTGGTCAAGCTTTTGATCGAAATTGACTCTTCTAGTGTAAGGATGTCGGTCTCCTTGCGTTAATGGCAGTTGGAGCGCCAACCTTACACTTTCCAGGATGAAATCTAAGAGCCACTCTCGGACCATGGTGCGCTAATTTTTGGGATATAGGTTCACACTAGTGTCATGATTTTTGGTGACCCAAGCATTGGTATAAAATTCTTGCACCATTAAGATCCCAACTTCTGGGATAGGATTGGTCAGAACTTTTCAACCTCTTCTTCGGATTTCTTGTTGGATCTCCGGGTACTCATTCTTTTGAGCCTAAAGAGGACTTCGAGAATCACCCTTTTCTTTGCCACTACTTCATAGAAGTGGTCTTGGTGAGTCTTGGTGATGAATCTCTTCATTTTCCAAGATTTAAAGGCGGAAGCAATTGCTTTTTCTTTCCTCTTTCTTGAGACTTTACCAGACTTTGGTGCCATACTTAGGGATGGTAGAAGTTAAAAAGCAAAGCTTTTGCAACACCAAACTTAAGAAGAGAGTAGAAGAAGAAGAGAATAGTAGATATAGTGGGAGAAAGGGATTTGGCCAAGTGGGGTTGGTGTGTATGAGGTATGTGTTTGAAGGGTTGTAGGAAGGGTTATTTATAGGGGTGGGTTAGGGTTAGGTTTCGGTCATGACGGGGGTATAGGTGGGAAAGTTTGAATTTGAAGTGGGTGTGGTTGGTGGAAAGTGATGAAGGGTGTTGGGAAAAGAAAATGGTGACGTGGATGTGATTGCTTGAGGGTGTATGAGGAAGAGTGTGTGGGAAAGGGGGGAAGTAAGAGAGAGAAGAAGATGGGATAGGTGGAAATTCTGTGGGACCCACTGATTCTGAAAGACTAGGAAATTTGAATTCCCTGCCTTCTTGTAGGCATTGAACGCCCAGCCTCTGCTCCTTGGCTGGTATTCAACGCCAGCTTCCTGTTCCATATAGGGCATTGAACGCCCATTGGGGTCTCCCTTCCTGGCGTTCAACGCCAGGTCTTTGCTCCTTGTAGGGCGTTGAACGCCCAGAATGGTCCCATTCTGGCGTCAACGCTAGCACAACTGCTCCCTTCTTGGGCATTGAATGCCCACACTTTTCCTTGTGTGGTGTTCAACGCCAGCCTTCTTACCCATATGGGGCGTTGAATGCCCCTCCTGCCTCCTTGTCTGGCGTTCAACGCCAGCAAGGGGTTTACTCCAGGGTGTTCTGCTTCCATCTCTGAATGTCTCTGTCTCTGACTAGTGCACATGATCACAAATTTTAAAAAGGAAATAACTATGAAAATAACTTAATATAGTTTGAATAGACATAAACTTAAAGAAAAACAGAAATACTCTAGTCATGGTTAGGTTGCCTCCCAACAAGCGCTTCTTTAACATCACTAGCTTGACGGTCAGCTCCTTTACGGAGATAGATAGGGGCTCAGAATTTCACCCCTTATAGTGAACTTCTTTTTTGTGCTCTCATGGATGAGCTCCACGTGTTTTAGAGACAGGATCTTGTTCACAGTATGTGGAATGACTGGGCTGTCTGTGAAGACAACTCTCATGCCAGGTGAGAGGCCTTCAGTGGGGATTTTCTTATCCCTCCAGCCCTTAGGTATCTTTTTCTTAGTACCTTCATTCTCATTGCTTGATGATGGTTTCTCAACACCAAACTTAGATTTGGTGTCTGGGGGTTCTTTAAATTTCTGTATAGAGAGAGATGGTTGGAACACTTGGTGTTGCACAGTTGTCTCTCATTTAGGGAGGGAGTTAGGATTAGGCATCTTAAACAAGATGTGATATTTCCATAACTGCAGAACGAGCTCTCCCTTTGCCACATCAATTTTGGCATTGGCAATGGCTAGGAAAGGTCTTCCAAGGATGATGGATTCATCCTCGTCCTCTCCAATATCTAAGATTATAAAATCTGCAGGGATGTAAAAGTTTTCAACCTTTATTAAGACATCCTCTACCAGACCATATGCCATTTTCAGTGATTTGTCTGCCATCTTTAATGAGATCTTGGTAGCTTGCACCTCAAAGATTCCCAACCTCTCCATGACAGAGAGGGGCATGAGGTTTATGCTTGACCCTAGGTCGCATAAAGCCTTCTCAAAGGTATTTGTCCTTATGGTGCAAGGGATTAGGAAGCGTCCAGGATCTAACAGCTTTTGAGGTAGTTTCTGCTGAATCAAGGCATTGAGTTCCTTGGTGAGCACTGGAGGTTCATCCTCCAATGTCTCTGTTCCAAATAATTTGGCATTCAGCTTCATCAAAATTCCTAAGTACCGAGCAACTTGCTCTTCTCTAGTTCCCTCTTCCTCATCAGAGGAGGAGTATTCTTTAGAGTCTATAATCTGCAACAAGGCATTCAAGGGAACCTCTATGGTTTCCTCATGAGTTCTGGTTTCTTTTAGTTCTTCAAAAAGGGGGTCCTTAGTGGGTGCAGAATGCTCATCCTCCCCCATTGTGGCTTTTAACGCCAAGACTTGCTCCTCTTTGGGCTTTGCACTCTTCTCTTCGGTTTAGTTCAGTGTTACTTGGAAGAGTGTTAGAAGGGATCTCAGGAATTCTTTTACTCAGCTGACCAATCTGTACCTCCAGATTCCTAATGGAGGATCTTGTTTCAGTAATAAAACTGTGAGCGGTCTTAGTGAGATCAGAGACTATGGTGGCTAAGTCAGAGAGGGTTTGCTTAGAAGTCTCCATCTGTTGCTGAGAAGGTGGGAATGGTCTGTTATTGAACCTATTTTGGTTTCTTTCACCTTGGTTGTTGTTGAAGCCTTGCTGAGGCTTCTGTTGATCCCTCCATGAAAAGTTGGAATGATTCCTCCATGATGAGTTGTAGGTGTTTCCATAAGGTTCTTTGTTGGGATTCCCTGAGGAATTTCCCATATAGTGAACCTCCTCCATCACGGGTTGATCTGAATCATATGCATCTCCTTCATAGGAAGCTTCTTGAGTGCTGTCAGCCACAGCTTGTGATCCAGTCAGATGCTGAGAGATCATGTTGACCTGTTGGGTCAGGATATTATTATGAGCCAATATGGCATTGACGAATGGTTTTTCTATCGGTAAAGAAATTCACAAATATATTATCGCGTTGTAAGTATAGCTTCTAAACCAACAGAAAATCCTTTCGTACAAACGTTTGGTTGTCACAAGTAACAAACTCCTTTAAAATTTATAACCGAAGTATTCAAACCTCGGGTCGTCTTCTCAAGGAATTGCAGGGAGGTGTTCTTATTATTGGTTATGAAAAAGTGTGTTTTGGGGTTTTTGATTAAAGCAAGAATAGCAATGGCAGAGGAAATAAAATAATAACAATAAAAAGCCTTGATTAGGAGAGATTAATCGGAAGTTCTATCCTTGTTGGATTTTTCTCAAGATCAATTGATAATTGAAGGTTACTTCTACTTAGTTATCCTTTACCAAGTAAAGTAAAAAAAGTCAAGTAAGTTGGAAGTCTACTTCTATTCACAAGTTCTAATCCTCTCCCTTGGGAAGGATTAGCGTTAGTGACTAGAGAGCCAGCCAACAATAAACCCAATTACAATTTAACTCTTGAGTAATTCAACTCAAGGGTCTCCAAATATCAATCAACTCCAAAATCAAGTTAGGATCTAACTTAGAACATCAATTAATAACAAACAATAGAAGAAGTGATAAATCTGAAATACCTCAATTGCATTAATAAAAGAAAATCAATCTAAACATAAAAGAGTTCATAAACTAAATTGATAAAATAAATAAAAAGGAACATTGAACCTGATAAAAAGAAACAATCCTGAAAGTAAGAGAAATCCTAATCCTAAATCCTAAGAGAGAGGAGAGAACCTCTCTCTCTCTAAAACTACATCTACTCCTAAAATTATGAATGAATATTGTATGTATTGTTTTCTCATGAATGGATGTATTCCCCTACTTTATAGCCTCTAATATGTATTTTCTGGGTCGAGAACTGGGTCAGAAACAACCCAGAATTCGCTGGTTGCGAATTCAAACACGCTGATTTTTCGTCACTGCGATGCGTCCGCGTGGAGCGCACGTTCGCGTCACCTAGCGTCAGAGAAACTATGAAATATTATATATCAAATTGAAGCCCCGGATGTTAGCTTTCCAACGCAACTGGAATCGCGTCGTTTGGACCTTTGTAGCTAAAGTTATAGCCGTTTGAGTGCGAAGAGGTCAGACTGGACAGTTTAGCAATTTCTCCAACTTCTTGTATTCCTTCCACTTTTGCATGCTTCCTTTCCATCTTCTGAGCCATTCCTGTCCTGTAATCTCTGAAATCACTTAACACACATATCAAGGCATCTAATGGTATTAAGAGAGGATTAGACATAAGGAACTTAAGGCCAAAGAAGCATGTTTTCAATCAAAGCACATAATTAGGAAGGCAAATGTAAAACCATGCAAATAGTATGAATAAGTGGGTAAAGAGTTAATAAAAACCACTCAATTGAGCACACGATAAACCATAAAATAGTGGTTTGTCAACCTCCCCACACTTAAACATTAGCATGTCCTCATGCTAAGCTCAAGAGAAGCTATAAAGGAGTGAAGAGGAATGGTAGAATGTATGAAGTGCAACCTATCTATATGAATGCAACTACATGCAAAATGTTTCTGCCTACTTGGTTAAAAGTAAATCAAATTCTCCAAGAATATACATAAATCAAATTTCACTAATTCAAATTATACAATAAAAGACAAGTAAACTTGTAAGAAGATAGCTCATGAAAGCAGGAAACATAGAATCAAGAATTGAACCCTTACTGGTAGTGTATATCACTCTAATCTCTCAAGTGTCTAGGGTTAATCACTCTACTCTTCTCTAGTCATGCTTTCTAAAACTTTGTTCTTCATCTAACCAATCAACAAATATTTAATGTACCAATGCAAACATCATGAGGTCTTTTTAGGGTTGTAATGGGGCTGAGGTAAAGGTAAGGATATATGTATGGCCAAGTGAGCTTTATAAAGTGAATCCTTGATTAGTCTAAGATCTCACCTAACATATACATACTTTATATACTTTTAAAATGCTTTACCTAGCTACTCAAAATTTTTCCACTTTTGTATTACATGCTCATGTATCAAACTTATTTTTGAATTTTGTCCCATGTGCATTGATTCTTTTTATTTTGCATTTGGGGTAATATTATTTTTCTTTCTTTTTTTTGTATCCCCTTATTTAATTACTTAATATTTTTTTTCAATGCACATGGTAATTTAATTATTTTGATTTCACATGAGCATGCTTCCCAAATTTTCAAATAACTTATTCAATTTAATTCCCTACTTTTTCATATCATCCCATGTTCCCATAAAATTTCCCACACTTAATTTGTACACAATATCTATCTTAAGCTAACCAAGAATTCAACTTGGGATTTTTATTTTGTTTTTCTGCTTAAGGCTAGTAATGTGGTTATGAAATAGAAGGGGGTTAAAAAGTTCAAAGTGGCTAACAAGGGTGATGTAAAAGGTAGGCTTATTTGGGATAAGTGAGCTAATAACAAATAATGGCCTCAATCATATGCAAGCATGTAAATACACTAAATAATGGACATATAGAATGGAACAAAGCAAATATTGCAATTATAGATAAGAAAACACACAAGAATAAAAATTTATGGTTAAATAATGTAACCATGTAAATAAGCTCAAAATCTCACAGGTTGTGTGTTCTTTGGCTTTTTAAACTATGTTCCAAATACAACTTCAAACAAGTTTTAACATAAAAAAATTTTTAATTTAAATTAGTGAAATACTATAAAAAAATTTTTGAAAAAGAAAATATTACTTCAACTAAGTAGTAACTAAATGCATAAAATCAAACAAACATGCAATTAAATATGCAAATGCAACAATGAACAAACAAAAAAATAGAGTATTGGTGTTGAAAAGAAGGTAACTAACCCATGGAGATCAGTATCGACCTCCCCACACTTAAAGATTGTACCGTCCTCCGTGCATGCTAAGATGTGCAAGTGGACGGGTTGCTTCAACTGACGCTTTTCTCATCAAGGAATGTGCATAGGAACTTGTTTGTCTTTCCCATGTAAACGTCTTCCGGTTCTCTTCCTGGTGGCCATCCTGAAAGAAAAAGGGAAGAAAAGTAACCCAAAACAAAGATAAAAAACAAATAAAACATGGGTTGGTTAATGCCAAATAATGAGGGTCTCAATTACATGATAGCTACAACATGCAAGTGAGAAAACAATAGAAGCACATGGCATACCAGTGGTGCAGAATTTGCAACAAAGGAGAGGGGGATGTGGGTAATGAAAGATAGTATAAGTTCATATCAATGCAAGAGAAGTACAAGTATCATAAAAGATTAGCATTGATTTAAATAATGTTACCCAAACAGAATAAAACAAGTTATAAGCACCAAGAAAATACCAGAAAAGATGTAACAGTTGAATAAGAACATTTGAACACCAATGGTAAAATAATAAATTTAGAAAAAAAATAAAAATATGCACAAAATTAAAATGCAATGAATGAAAGTATGCAAATAAATTAAATAAAATAAAATGAAAGTGAAAAAGGATGAGAAGTTAAAAAGATGAAGAGAAAGAAAGTAAGAAAGGAGAGAGAAAGAAGAAAAGATAGAAGAAATTAGGATTAGAAAAGAAAAGATAAGATAACTGGCGCTGATCTGGATAAGTTGTGCGACGCATGCGACGCGGACGCGTGGTTCATGCGTTCGCGTGATTGGCGATATTCTCAAGTGATGCGGACGCGTGGGGCACGCGGACACGTGACTTGATTTGTGCTAGTGGTGCAAGAGCAGCCTCGCGTTCGCACAACTCTCTGTTCGAAACTCTTTTTGCCAAATTTTTGGGTGACGCGGTCACGTGGGTGACGCGATCGCGTGAATGGCCTTTCTTTTAAAAATGATGCGAACGCGTGGGGCACGCGTTCGCGTGGTAGGGCTGGTGCTTCTAGCACGAGTCCAGCCCCATTCCAGCCCAACATTCTGCCATACACCCCTTTACGTCGATTTTACAGAGCCACGCGTTCGCATGGGTGACGCGGACGCGTGGGAGACATTTTTTTCCACATGACGCGGACGCGTCAGCGACGCTGCCGCGTCGCATGCGTGCTTTTTTTTTTATATATGCAATATGCAGTATGCAGAATGTAAAATGCAGATGTGGATGTTATGAATAAATCCAGGTTCAATAAAAATAGAATAAAATAAAACAAAAAATAAACAAAATGAAATAAAATTAAAATTGAGAAAGGAACGATTATACCATGGTGGGTTGTCTCCCACCTAGCACTTTTAGTTAAAGTCCTTAAGTTGGATATTTGGTGAGCTCCTTGTCATGGCGGCTTGTGCTTGAACTCATCCTGAAACTGCCACCAATGCTTGGACTTCCAATAAGCTCTATCAATACCAAGTAAATTCCTCAAGCTTTGATGGAGTTCTTCACAAGCTTTGAGCTCCAAAAATTGATCCTCATATATTCCTAGATCCCAAATCTTGTTTCTACACCCGTCTTCAAGTTGAGTATCATGATTCCATCCGGGTGGTTTAGCCTTAGAATTCTCACTGAAGCGTCCAAACAACTTCCCAGACCCATTTAATTGAGCTCTACACCAACCTTTGCGTTTAAACTTAAAGCTTCCGACCATAATGAACCTTGCAGGACAATTCTTACTGATGCCAGGGCATCTTGGCCAGTTTCACTGACCTTTTCTTTACTGTTTTTAGGTTAGTTTCATGCATTTCCTTAGGAAATAAGCTAGTTTTGGATAGATATTCACTTACACCTTGACTCAAGCATACATTGTGCATTTTACATTATTTCATGAGGATTTTGCATAAGTTTAGTGACAAATTGTATGTTGCATTGCCCATGACTTGGACTAGAACTTTGATGCACTCTATTGCTTGATTTCAGGACCAAAGGAAGCAAGGAAAGGGAGGAAACTTGCAAGGTTAATGAGAAAAGTGATTGCCAATGACACTCTCATTGCCATCATTGCCCACGTTAAGAGTCAACGTGAACTCTAACTAAGTTAACGTGAACTCTAACGTGG
>NC_029789.2:27517376-27521986 GCF_000816755.2 Arachis ipaensis
GGAGTTCTGGAGGCTGGAAAAAGAGAACTACTCTCTATATTTTACTTTCTCTGCATTTTCTAGTTTTATGATGTATTCTCCATCTTTGTTTTCATTTTCTAGAGCTATGAACAACTAAACCCCTTTCTGAGAGGACCTTTCTTAGATTAAGGAGGGAGGCAAGAGGAAAGAAAGTGGTTGGTGCTGAGGAAGAAGAGGAATTCTTTGAAACACACATGGAAGACAACATGGAAAACCATCATGAAGAAGAAAATCACAACCCTGGGGGAGGAAGTAGAGCAAATCATGCTGGAGAGGATAGAAGAGTTTTGGGCTCTTACATCAATCCAAACCCAGGCAATTGTGGAAGTAGCATCCAAAAGCCAACAATCCATGCCAACAACTTCGAACTTAAACCACAGCTCATCACCCTTGTTCAGAACAACTGTTCGTTTGGAGGAAGTGTTCAAGAAGACCCCAATCAACATTTAACCACCTTCCTGAGAATATGTGACACAGTGAAGTCTAATGGTGTTCATCCTGACGCCTATAGGCTACTCTTATTTCCATTCTCACTCAGGGACAAGGCAGCCAAATGGCTGGAATCTTTCCCAAGGGAAAGCTTAACAACTTGGGAAGACATGGTGAACAAATTCTTAGCAAGATTTTACCCTCCTCAACGAATCAATAGGCTGAGAGCTGAGGTCCAAACTTTCAGGCAACAAGATGGTGAGACTCTATATGAAGCATGGGAGAGGTTCAAGGACTTAACAAGGAGGTGTCCACCTGACATGTTCAACGAATGGGTGCAGCTGCACATTTTCTATGAAGGGCTCTCTTATGAGTCAAAGAAGGCCGTAGACCATTCATCTGGAGGATCTTTGAACAAGAAGAAGACCATTGAGGAAGCCATAGATGTTATTGAAACAGTAGCAGAGAACGACTACTTCTATGCTTCCGAAAGAGGGAACACAAGAGGAGTAATGGAGCTAAACAATGTAGATGCTCTGTTGGCCCAAAACAAGCTCATTACCCAGCAGCTGGCTGACCTCACCAAGAAGATGGAGCTGAACCAAGTAGCAGCAATCTCCACTTCATCAACAATCCAAGAAGGAGTGAATGAAGAAGCAGAGGGGAGTCAGGAGCAAGCCAACTACATTGGGAGTTCACCAAGGAAAAACTATGATCCATACTCCAAGACCTACAACCCTAGATGGAGAAACCACCCAAACTTTGGGTGGGGAGGTGAGCAAGATCAAAACCAAGACCAGAGACGTTACAATTCCAACAACAATGCAGCTCACCAGCAATTCACACAGAGGACGTCTCAACACCCCCACAACAACACTTCTTCATATGCTTATCAAAACCAAAATAACATATCTGCTCCGAATCACCCATCAATTGATGACAAGCTCCCTAAGATTGAAGCCCTACTTGAAGGAATATGCCAAGAGATTCAAGAAAATAAGGTGTTCAAAGAGGAAGTGCGAGCCAATATTAAGAACCAGGGAGAGACCATTAGGAAGCTGGAATTCCAGGTGGAATATTTAGCTGAGAAGATTCCCAAACCCACCGATAGTTTCCCAAGTGACACGGAGAAAAACCCCAAGGGAGAAGCAAAGAAAGTAAGATGGGAAGATTTCAAAATGGTCACTACGAGTGATCAAGAGACTGAAGACAAGCAAGGCAAACTTTGCAAACAACCTGAAGACAACTCAACAAAGGAGGATAGAAATCACCAAGGACCAGAAATTTCACAACAAGAGTTGCTGAAGCTCTATGCTCCCTTCCCTCAACTGCTCAATGGTGCTATGGGAAAGAGAATATACTCAAGGTTCCTTGACTTGTTTGCATCTCTGCATGTAAACATACCATTCATCAAGGCAATTCAACAAATGCTTGCATTCATCAAGTATATGAAGGAACTTCTTCCCAGGAAAAGCTCACTCAAAGGAGGCCAGACTATAGTGATGAACAAGGAATGTAGTGCCCTTATTCAACCTGAGCTGCCTACAAAAAGAAGAGACCCAGGGAGTTTTCACATCCCTTGTGCCATAGGTGAAACTATGTTCGATAGAGCACTATGTGATTTGGGGGCCAGCATCAACTTACTGCCTTTATCCCTGGTGAAGAAGCTGCAGATTAATGAGATAATGCCCATAGATGTAATCATCAGCCTGACTGACAAAACTCAAAAGCAAGCAATAGGAGTGGTGGAAAATGTGTTGCTAAAGGATGGAAAATACTTTCTCCCAACAGACTTTGTCATTCTGGACATGGAAGAGAGTCACACTCACCCAATCATATTGGGAAGACCATTCCTAGCTACGGCCAGAGCACTTATCGATGTAGAGAAAGGGGAGCTAATATTGAGAATCCATGATGAACGACTCAGCTTCAATGTCTTCAAACTCTCACAAGAAACAGATCAAGAGGACAAGGAACTAAGCACAAACGATAAGGAGACACTGAAGGAGGAGACAAGCACTGAAGCACAGCCAGTTCATTCTGAAACCCCCTCAATTGATAAACAAGGAAGACAGCAATTGCCACAGCTCAAAGAAAAGTTGGAGGAACCTAAACCTCTAGAGGCATGTGAAGACAACATCACAACTCCTTGGAAAAAAAAGGTCACCACGGGGAAGGCAACCTTAAAAGAAACAAAGAAGAAGGTACCAAGGAGATGGAGGAACAAGAAGATCCCTACAGAAGATTTCTCTCCAGGGGATAGAGTTGTCTCAGCTTACTTCCCTATTCCCCCTATTCCCCCTAATACTCTTCCCTTGTATTCTAGCCGTAGAGTTTGAATTTTTTTTATGATATTAATTTCCTTATTTTAAATCTTTATAGGAAAGGAAAAGAAGCATGAAAAAGGATTGATTGGACAATTAAATGGGGGAGATTTCGCCACTTAATGAAGAGCACTACACACATGTCCCAAGAGGGAACGCATGGGGAAACGCTGCCATGCAACATTGGAGAAAGAAGACCCTTGAAGATCGAACCAATCACTCTTATTAAGTGATGATCCTTGTCTTTCCTTCATACACAACCCCAACCGTCCATCAAGTAACAATCCTTGCAATCCACACCTTTCATCCACTCATGACCCCCTATATAAGTGAACCTTAGTGCATGATCATTCCTCACACTCAAATTCCCACTCTCCATACTTCATACCTTCGGCTTGCTCAAACCCCTTCATCACACTCTGTCCTAGCCAACTTATTCCTCATCTCTCCGTATCCTCCAACCTCCACTTCAAAACAGCAACTCAATTCATGGCATCATCAAGCTCAAAGAGGCAAAAGAGGAAGGAACCCATGGAGAGTGTTCCTTTCGATGAGAAAAAATTCAAAACTGCCTTTCATGAACGTGAATTCGAACGGATAAGGGTGAGAAAGATATTGCCAGAGTTAATCTTCCAAATCAATGCAGATGAGTCACCACAAATTCTGGAGAAAATCGAACAGAGGGGGTGGCAATTGCTCACAAGTCCAGAGGGGAAGATCAATGGAAACCTCATCAAAGAATTTTATGCGAATGTAGTAAGAGAGGATAAAACCAAGGCCCCAACCTTCAAAAGTTACGTAAGAGGAAAAGAGGTGGACTTCAGCCCAAATGAAAACTTTCAATGAGTTCAGTGTACTCAATGAAGGAAGGCAACTACATAGGGAAGAGTTCTATGTGAACACTCAAGCCAAGTTGAACTACATGACTAGTAACATGCATCAGCTGCACTATGCCATCCCTACATATGATGAGGTCCAAAAAGATTTTGTAGAACAAGAAGAGAGGAAGGTAAAACAGCAAAAGGAGACACTCAAGAAGAAGATGGAAGATAGTGGTTTCTGGAAGAAGCTGCTTGGAAAAGGCAAAGGAAGTGGGAGCACAAGCACTCAAGAGAGACACAATGAGGACAAGCAAGGAGGGAAGCATGGGCATCCACATGAATGAAAGGTGGTGGAGTTCCTTTTAGTCCATCGTTTTTTATGCTTTAAATAAGGAAGATCTTGTATGAAATAGAACCTACTTCCATGTTATGTTTAAACTTTTTAAATTCTGTCTTTTAAGTTTTCTTTCTGAATAGGTCCATGATTTCTGGTTTAAATGTCACTGCATCGTTCCCTTATTTACTTGTAAGCTTGTCCATTTTGAATTAAATGAAGAGAGAATGATTGTTTTTAAAAGACCAGAGTAGAGTTCATATTGTGGAAGTGCATTCATGAATCTTTGGGGTAGTCATAAGTTAGCTAAGTTGGTTCAACCACAAGGTTAGGAGGACAACTATCTATCCTGAGTACTTGACTTTGGATATACCCATGAGACTGAGCATATGACAAGATCCTAATAAGAGAAAAGGGAAAGAATAATGGAAGTGAAAAAAAAAAGAAAAAGAGTAAGCAATAAGGCTAGGCACCAATGGTTTGGACCTTGAGACAAGTGTCTGTGGTGCTCCTGTGTGAGGGATCTACTTGGATGAATAAGCTCTCAGGGGTGCTTTATCACTTGGTAACTTGGGTTAACTAACCCGGGATTATCAGCTGAAAATCCACTATCAAGAGTAACCCTCACTACAGAGCATTTAGTAACCCAAAGAGGTGCTGGACACCAAGGTCTCAAGAAAA
>NC_029789.2:27523556-27526824 GCF_000816755.2 Arachis ipaensis
AGTAAGTCCTTAGGGGTGTCTCAACACCTAGCACCTTGAACCAACTGGTTCGGGAGTGTTGGCTGAAAACTTATCTTAAAGAGTTGCCCCCTTACAGAGCACTTAGCCTAAATAACACAAACAACCCTTGAAATAACAAGAAAGGGATCAATGAATAAAAGTCTCATGGGATATAAACAAAGTAAGTGTTTAGGGACATGATAAAGGTCTGAAAGCCAGTAATGGAATGAACCTAAGTTGCTATGCATGAAACCACCATAAAATTAATAACATGACTTCCACAAGAATGACTCACTCCTCTGGATATTCCATTCATCATTCTCTTGTTCCAGTACTTGCTTAGGGACAAGCAAGCTTTAAGTTTGGTGTTGTGATGCCAGGGCATCTTGGCCAGTTTCACTGACCTTTTCTTTACTGTTTTTAGGTTAGTTTCATGCATTTCCTTAGAAAATAAGCTAGTTTTGGATAGATATTCACTTACACCTTGACTCAAGCATACATTGTGCATTTTACATTATTTCATGAGGATATCAATCAATCCCTGTGGGATTCGACCTCACTCTATTGTGAGTTTTTACTTGACGACAAATTTGGTACACTTGCCGAAGCGAGATTTGTTGTGAGACAAGTTTTCCATGCATCACTTACCACTGACCATCTTCCTCTTACTCTTAAAGCCACAAAGAGCTCTAAGCTGACCATCTATCTCAAGTAAACCATATTCAAGTGGAATGAGAAAGCTAAGAGATATGAATTTTACCCACTTGAATGTTGTGAAGGATGATGGTGACTTAGGTGGAGAGGTTTCCAGCAACTTTGGTAAAGTGATATCAAGCTCCACTCCCTTGAGTTCTTCCTTGACAACTTCCACCTCTTTGCAAGCTTCTTCTTCTTCTTTAATCTCCATCTCTTGATCAACCTCTTCAAAGTCTTTAGCCATGATATGCCTTGGAGGTTGTACACCCTCTTCAACATCAATTTCAAACGTCTTTGAAGGAGGTTCTATGTCTTGACTTTCCCATGGAGGTTCAGCATCTCCCAAGTCTTCAACCACTTCTTCTTCTTCTTCAATAACTCCGGCTTCCTCCACTTGTTCCAGTACAAATTCATGCTCCGTACTATCCATTGGAGTTTCTAGTATCTCCTTCATGCTACGTTCTTCATTAGATTGTCCACATGAAGCCATGGGGGTTTCTTGAGTGTCAGAACGTCGGGAAGGTAATCGATTTATTGCTTGATTCAATTGGTGAAAGGTTGCATGAAATTTTTCCACTGTTTTCTTGAGACGATCATGTGATTCTTGTTGCGCTCGGCTATCATAAGTAGGACCATAAGGCTCTTGGATTGATGGATATGGATATGGTGCATATGGAGGTGGCGATTCTTGGGAGTAATTGGGTTGGAATTGGGGTGGTTCTATGTATGGTTCATATGGCTCATAAGGTGGTTGGTATGGTGGATAAGGGTTAGGGTCATATGGTGGTGTTTAGTGGTAAGGGGCTTGTGAGTATGGTGGTCCAGAGTTGTGTTGAGGAGATGGTTCATAAGCATATGGCGGGACTTGTTGGTAACTACAAGGGGGTCCACCATAGTCATCATCTTGGTATGCATCACAGAATGGTTGTTGGTTATAGTGCATTGGAGGGGGTTGTTGCCAAGAGGGTTGATCAAATCCTTGTTGCTCCTCCCATCTTTGATTGTTCCAACCATGATGCCTGTTCTCATTGTAATCTCCTCTTCCTGCAACATAACTGTAACCAGACTCATAGCCAAAGGGGTGAGAGTTCATAGTAACAAATAAAAATTAAAAACAAAAATAAAAACAATTTTAAATTAAAAGGTTATTGAAATTTAAATTTTGAATTTGAAAAATTAAATTTTGAATTTTGAATTTTAAATTTTGAAATTTGAATTTTAAAATTTGAAATTTTGAATTTTGTAAAAGTCAACAATATAAGATAAAGTTTTGAAAAAGATTTAAATTTTGAAAAGGTTTGATTTTTAAAATTTTAAATTTAAAATTTTAAATTTGGATTTTGAATTTTGGAATATTGAAATTTGAAATTTGATTTTGAAATAAGATAAGATAAGATTTTGAAAAAGATATGATTTTTGAAAAAGATTTGAATTTTGAAATTTAAATCTAAAATAAGATAACATAAAAATTTTAAAATCAAAATCTGAAAAAAAAAATTTAAAGAAAAATTTGAAAATTCAATTAAAATAAAGAGAAAAGATATTTTTGAATTTAATGAGGAAAGAGAAAAATAATAAAATGACACCTGATGAGCGGATATTTTATACACTTTTTGGGGTTAATTTCATATAATTTTGAGTATGTTCTAGTTAGTTTTTAGTCTATTTTCATTAGATTTTAGGAAAAATTCATATTTCTGGACTTTACTATGAGTTGTGTATTTTTCTATAATTTCAGGTATTTTTCTGGCTGAAATTGAAGGAGCTGAGCAAAAATCTGATTCAGGCTAAAAAAGGACTGCTGATGCTGTTGGATTCTGACCTCCCTGCACTCAAAGTGGATTTTCTGGAGCTACATAACTCGAAATGGCATGCTTCCAATTGCGTTGGAAAGTAGACATCCAGGGCTTTCCAGCAATATATAATAGCCCATACTTTGCACAAGGATAGATGACGTAAACTGGCGTTCAACGCCAGTTCTCTGCCCAATTCTGGCGTCCAGCGCCAGAAAAGGATCAAATTAGAAAAAATTTCTCCTTTTTTTGTTTAGAGTCTCTTATTATTGTCGTGTTAAAATTTTAGAATCCTTATTTTCTTTTTAAAATCTTTTTCAAAAAAAAATTAATTTTTCTACTAAATTCTGTGCCAAACTTTAAGTTTGGTGTTTTCTTGTTAATTTTTCTTAAAATTTTCGAAAATTTATTTTGGTTTTCTAAAAAATTTTAAGTTTGGTGTTCGTCCTTCTTGTTCTTGTATTCTTGTGAGTCTTCAAAGTGTTCTTGAGTTTTTCTTGTGTCTTGATCTTAAAATTTTTAAGTTTGGTGTTCCTTGGTGTTTTCCCTCCAAAATTTTCAAAAATAAAGAGCATTAGATCTAAAAATTTTAATCTTGTGCTATCTTATTGTTTTTCTCTTTCCTCTTAAAAATCAAAAATATCTTTTCTCTCTATTCTAAAAAAACAATTTTTCGAAATATATTTCTAAAAATTTAGATTTTTATTTCAAAATTTAAAACTTTTTTTTTAAATCATCATATCCTTTTCAAAACTTCCTAACCACTTTCTCTCTCCTCA
>NC_029789.2:27538810-27540397 GCF_000816755.2 Arachis ipaensis
CTCAAGAAAATGCATAAAACAACTAAAAATAAAAGAAAAAGGCTAGTGAAACTAGCCTAAGATGCCTTGGCATCAGCAAGCTGAAGTCTCTAATAGAGAATTAAAGAGAATCCTGGAACGGACAGTAAATACCCGTAGAAAGGATTGGGCACGGAGCTTGGATGATGCTCTATGGGCTTACAGGACAGCATTCAAGACCCCTATAGGGACCTCTCCATACCAACTCGTGTATGGTAAGGCATGTCACCTGCCCGTGGAACTGGAGCATAGGGTCTACTGGGCAACCAGATTCCTAAACTTTGATACCAAACTAGCAGGAGAAAAACGATTGCTCCAGCTAAATGAGCTAGAGGAATTCAGATTCACAGCTTTCGAAAATGCCAAGCTTTATAAAGAAAAATAAAAAAAGTGGCATGACAAAAAGCTGTCATCTAGAATCTTTGAACCAGGACAGAAGGTTCTATTGTTTAACTCTAGACTCAGGCTATTCCCCGGGAAACTGAAATCCCGGTGGAGGGGACCATACGTGATTACAAGTGTATCACCATATGGTTATGTGGAGCTTCAAGATATTGATTCTGATAAGAAGTTCATTGTCAATGGACAGAGAATCAAGCATTATCTTGAAGGCAACATTGAGCAAGAATGCTCAAGGCTGAAGCTAGATTAAAAGCTCAGCAAGGTCCAGCTAAAGACAATAAAGAAGCGCTTGCTGGGAGGCAACCCAGCCATGGGGCAACAATCCTCTAAGCATTTTGCCCTAATTTTATTTTTATTTTTATTTTTATTTTTATTTGTTTATATAAATTTCACTGACACTAAGGTGAGGAATCATTTACAGAAGACCTCGGCACAGAAAACAGAGAAAAAGAGCTCACTGGCAAGAAAACGCCAGTAAAAGTGTATTTTGGGCGTTCAACGCCCAAAATGGGCATTCACTGGGCGTTGAACGCCAGTAATTGTAGCAATCTGGGCGTTCAACGCCAGAAATGGGCACCCACTGGGCGTTGAATGCCAGTAATGGCAGCAGCTGGGCGTTGAACACCCAGGAGAGCAGCATTTGGGCGCTGAACGCCCAAAACAGGCAGTGTTTGGGCGTTCAAACGCCAGGAAGGCAGGGAGGAGCCAAATTCATTTTTTTCCACACATTTTTCCATTCTAATTTCAAATTTTATGTTTCAATGCATGATTTTACATAAACATGTCAAGAACCCTGATTTCTAAATTCCATAATTTCTAAAAACCCTACCACAAAAAAATATCAAATGTATTTTAATCCATAAGCACCAGGCATCTTTGCAAATTCAATCCAACTCTTTTCAAAAATTTTTTTACAAATCTATCTTTTTTAAACTCATCAATATCTTTTTCAAAACCTCCACTTTATCTTTTTCAAAAATTAAATCTATCTTTCTCAAAAATCTTTCATATCCTCTCAATTTTAAACTATATCCTCTCTTATCATATCTTCTATCTTATCTTTTCCAAATAAATCTTTTTATCATATCTTTATCTTTTTTTTCGAAAACCCACCCTCCCCCCCTATAAATTTGAGTTCGGCCTCCCTCCTCTCCCATCAACAATTGC
>NC_029789.2:27540669-27545497 GCF_000816755.2 Arachis ipaensis
TGTGGCATTTATGTATCCGGTGGTAATACTGGAAAACATAGTGCTTAGGGCCACGGCCAAGACTCATAAAGAAGCTGTGTTCAAGAATCATCACACTGAAATAGGAGAATCAATAACACTATCTGAATTCTAAGTTCCTATAGATGCCAATCACTCTGAGCTTCAATGGATAAAGTGAGATGCCAAAACTGTTCAGAAGCAAAAAGCTACTAGTCCCGCTCATCTAATTAGAATCTGAGCTTCACTCAAAAAAACTCTGAGATATTATTGCTTCTCAACCTATTAGTCTTCTATTTTATTTGTCTAGTTGCTTGAGGACAAGCAACAGTTTAAGTTTGGTGTTGTGATGAGCGGATATTTTATACGCTTTTTAGGGTTAATTTCATATAGTTTTGAGTATGTTCTAGTTAGTTTTTAGTCTATTTTCATTAGTTTTTAGGAAAAATTCATATTTCTGGACTTTAATATGAGTTGTGTGTTTTTCTGTAATTTCAAGTATTTTTCTGGCTGAAATTGAAGGAGCTGAGCAAAAATCTGATTCAGGCTAAAAAAGGACTGCTGATGCTATTGGATTCTGACCTCCCTGCACTCAAAGTGGATTTTCTGGAGCTACAGAACTCGAAATGGCATGCTTCCAATTGCGTTGGAAAGTAGACATCTAGGGCTTTCCAGAAATATATAATAGTCCATACTTTGCACAAGGATAGACGACGTAAATTGGCGTTCAACGCCAGTTCTCTGCCCAATTCTGGCGTCCAGCGCCAGAAAAGGATCAAAAGCTGGAGTTGAACGCCCAAACTGGCACAAAAACTGGCGTTCAACTCCACAAATGGCCTCTGCACGTGAATTGCTTAAATCTCAGCCCCAGCACACACCAAGTGGGCCCCAGAAGTGGATCTCTGCATCATCCATCATAGTTTACTCATTTTTTGTAAACCTAGGCTACTAGTTTAGTATTTAAACAACTTTTAGAGACTTATTTCGCATCTCATGACATTTTAGATCTAAACTTTGTACTCTTTGATGGCATGAGTCTCTAAACTCCATTGTTGGGGGTGAAGAGCTCTCCTGTGTCTCGATGAATTAATGCAAGTATTTCTGTTTTCTATTCAAACACGCTTGTTCCTATCTAAGATGTTCATTCGCGCTTAACTGTGATGAAGGTGATGATCTGTGACACTCATTACCATTCTCAACCCATGAACGTGTGCCTGACAACCACCTCCGTTCTATATCAGATTGACTGAGTATCTCTTAGATCTCTTAATCAGAATCTTCGTGGTATAAGCTAGAATTGATGGCGGCATTCATGAGAATCCGGAAAGTCTAAACCTTGTCTGTGGTATTCCGAGTAGGATTCAAGGATTGAATGACTGTGACGAGCTTCAAACTCCTGAAGGCTGGGCGTTAATGACAAACGCAAAGGAATCAAGGGATTCTATTCCAACCGGATCGAGAACCAACCAGTGATTAGCCGTGCTGTGACAGAGCGCGTGAGCGTAGTTTTCACTGGAAGGATGGAAGGTAGCCATTGACAACGGTGATCCACCAACACACAGCTTGCCATAGGAGGACGTGCGTGCGTGAACAAGAAGACAAAGGAAAGCAGAGATTCAGAAGACAAAGCATCTCCAGAACTCCAACATATTCTCCATTACTGCATAACAAGTAACCTTTAATCCATGCTCTCTTGTTTATTTGCAATTCAACTGATAAACATAATTAACTTCCTGACTAAGATTTACAAGATAACCATAGATTGCTTCAAACCAACAATCTCCGTGGGATTCGACCCTTACTCACGTGAGGTATTACTTGGACGACCCAGTGCACTTGCTGGTCAGTGGTACGAGTTGTGAAAAGTGTGATTCACAATTTGTGCACCAACACCAAGCTTAAAATTTTTAGATCAAAACGAAGAAAACAACTAAGAACAACTTGAAAGTTAAGATAAACACAAAGAACAAATTTTTGAAAAAAATTTTAATAACTAAATAAAAACCAATAACCTCTTAATTTATGAAAAAGCAAAAATAAAAGAAAAAATAAAAACAAATAAACAAGTAAAAAGCAAATATTTACAATAACCAATAATAAGGCACACGTTTGTAATTCCCCGGCAACGACGCTATTTTGACGAATGGTTTTTCTATCGGTAAAGAAATTCACAAATATATTATCGCGTTGTACGTATAGCTTCTAAACCAACAGAAAATCCTTTCGTACAAACATTTGGTTGTCACAAGTAACAAACCCCTTTAAAATTTATAACCGAAGTATTCAAACCTCGGGTCTTCTTCTCAAGGAATTGCAGGGAGGTGTTCTTATTATTGGTTATGAAAAAGTGTGTTTTGGGGTTTTTGATTAAAGTAAGAATAGCAATGGCAGAGGAAATAAAATAATAACAATAAAAAGCCTTGATTAGGAGAGATTAATCGGAAGTTCTATCCTTGTTGGATTTTTCTCAAGATCAATTGATAATTGAAGGTTACTTCTACTTAGTTATCCTTTACCAAGCAAAGTAAAAGAAAGTCAAGTAAGTTGGAAGTCTACTTCTATTCACAAGTTCTAATCCTCTCCCTTGGGAAGGATTAGCATTAGTGACTAGAGAGCCAGCCAACAATAAACCCAATTACAATTTAACTCTTGAATAATTCAACTCAAGAGTCTCCAAATATCAATCAACTCCAAAATCAAGTTAGGATCTAACTTAGAACATCAATTAATAACAAACAATAGAAGAAGTGATAAATCTGAAATACTTCAATTGCATTAATAAAAGAAAATCAATCTAAACATAAAAGAGTTCATAAACTAAATTGATAAAATAAATAAAAAGGAACATTGAACCTGATAAAAAGAAACAATCCTGAAAGTAAGAGAAATCCTAATCCTAAATCCTAAGAGAGAAGAGAGAACCTCTCTCTCTCTAAAACTACATCTACTCCTAAAATTATGAATGAATGTTGTATGTATTTTTGTCTCATGAATGGATGCATTCTCCTACTTTATAGCCTCTAATATATGTTTTCTGAGCCGAGAACTGGGTCAGAAACAGCCCAAAATTCGCTGGTTGCGAATTCAAACACGCTGATTTTTCGTCACTGCGACGCGTCCGCGTAGAGCGCGCGTTCGCGTCATCTAGCTTCAGGGAAACTATGGCATATTATATATCAAATTGAAGCCCTGGACGTTAGCTTTCCAACGTAACTAAAACCGCGTCGTTTGGACTTCTGTAGCTAAAGTTATAGCCGTTTGAGTGTGAAGAGGTCAGGCTGGACAGCTTAGCAATTTCTCCAACTTCTTGTATTCCTTCCACTTTTGCATGCTTCCTTTCCATCCTCTGAGCCATTCCTACCCTGTAATCTCTGAAATCACTTAACACACATATCAAGGCGTCTAATGGTAATAAGAGAGGATTAGACATGGGGAACTTAAGGCCAAAGAAGCATGTTTTCAATCAAAGTACATAATTAGGAAGGCAAATGTAAAACCATGCAAATAGTATGAATAAGTGGGTAAAGAGTTAATAAAAACCACTCAATTGAGCACAAGATAAACCATAAAATAGTGGTTTATCAGGCATTCAGAGTATCAACCTCCAAGATTCCTCTCTTCTGAGTTACCCCATTATTCACAGGATTCCTCTCAGAAGTATACATGAATTGGTTGTTTGCAACCATGTCAATGAGTTCCTGTGCCTCTTCAGGTGTTTTCTTCAAGTGGAGTGAACCCCCAGCAGAGTGGTCCAATGCCATCTTGGACATCTCAGAAAGGCCATCATAGAAGATATCTAGCATGGTCCAGTCTGAAATCATGGTAGGAGGGCACTTTTTGATTAGTTGCTTGTACCTCTTCTAGGCTTCATAGAGGGATCCACCCTCTTTCTGTCTGAAGATTTGAACTTCCACCCTAAGCTTGCTCAGCTTCTGAGGTGGAAAGAACTTGGTCAAGAATGCATTGACCACCTTCTCCCAAGAGTCTAGGCTTTTCTTAGGCTGAGAATCTAACCATAATCTAGCTTTGTCCCTTACAACAAAGGGGAAAAGCATAAGCTTGTAAATCTCTAGATTCACTCTATTAGTCTTGACAATATCACAGATCTGCAAGAAGTTAAAGATGAATTTTTTGGGATCTTCCTGTGAAACTCCATGAAACTGGTAGTTCTGTTGAACTAGAGTGACCAGTTGAGGTTTTAGCTCAAAGTTATTTGCACTAATGGCAGGTATAGAGATGCTCCCTGCATAGAAGTCAGAAATTGATGCAGTAAAGTCACCTAGGACTTTCCTTGCGTCTCTTTTGTCATTAGGGTTGGCTGCCATGTTTATATTCTCAGCTTCTTGTTCGAAAAGCTCGGTGAGGTTTCCTCCAGAGTGCTGTTCTCTAGCTTGTTGTAGCCATCTCCTTAGAGTCCTCTCAGGTTCAGGATCAGGATCAAAAAGAGGTTCTTTATCCCTGTTCCTGCTTATAAACAAAAAGAAAGAATGCAAGAAGAGAAAGAATGGGAATTTCTTTATCAGAGTACAGAGAACTCTCTATGAGATATCTGAAGAAGAAGAAGAAGAATGAATGTAGAAGATGAGATGGAATTCGAATAGAGAGGGGAAGGAATTCGAAAATCAGGAGTAAGGAAGTTAAAATATTTTTATTTTTATTTTATTTATTTATTTAATTTCGAATTAAGAAAGAAGAATAAAAGAAAATTAAAAGCTTGGACAACTAATTAACTAAAAGGATTTGAAGAATTGAAAGGTGATTTTTGAAAATGAAGGAAAGAAAAAGTCAAACAAAGATTTTGAAATTCAAATTTAAAAGAAAGTAAATATTC
>NC_029789.2:27545504-27550428 GCF_000816755.2 Arachis ipaensis
TAAGATAAGTAAGTTTTAAAATTTTACAAAGAAAGATAAGATAAAGATTTAAAAATATTAAGAAAGATAAGATTTAAAAATTTAAAGATTTTGAAAATCAAATTTTAAAAGATAATAAAGATTTAAAAAGACAAGAAATTAAAATTTAAAATTTTAAAAGAAGATAAGAAAGGAAGGATTTAAAGTAAAAAGATATGATAAAGATTTGAAAAAAATTTGGAAAGATAATATTTGAAATTTGAATTTTGAAAAAGATTTGATTTTGAAATTTGAAACTTGGATTTTAAATTTTGAAATTGAATTTTAAAATTTGAATTTAAAATAAGATAAGATAGAATTTTTGAAATTTAAAAGAAAGATAAGAAAGATAAGATAAAGATTTGAAAAAGATTTGGAAAGATAAGATTTGAAATTTATAATTTAATCTTTACTAACAAGAAAACACCAACTTAAAATTTTTAAATCAAGATAAAAAAAAGATAGTAAAGATTTCAAAAATCTGAATAAAGGGAAAATAATTATAATTTTTTTTGAACTTTTTGAATTTTAAAGAAAAAAAGAAAAAAAACAACTAAGAGATACCAAACTTAAAAATTTAAGATCAAAGACACCAATCTTTCGAAAATTAAAAGAAAAACAACTAAAAGACACCAAACTTAAATTTTTTAAAATTAAACAAAAAAAATTACCAAGAACAATTCGAATATCAAAATGAACACTCAAGAACAATTTAGAAAATTTAAAGAAAAAGATGAAAACAGATGGGACACCAAACTTAAAGATTGACACAAGACTCAAACAAAAGATAAGAAAAAGTTGAATAAAGATCAAGAGTTTTTGAAAAGTTTTTGAAAAAGCAAATAGGAAAGACAATTGAAAGAGCAATAAAACCTTATAAAGTACCTAATCTAAGTAACAAGATAGTCCGGTAGTTTGTCAATCTTGAACAATCCTCAACAACGGCGCCAAAAACTTGGTATGCAAAATCGAACTCCGCAAGTTTCGCACAGATGAACCGGAAAGTGCACTGGGTCGTCCAAGTAATACCTCAGGTGAGTGAGGGTTGAATCCCACGGAGATTGTCGGATTGAGCAAGCAATGGCTATCTTGTAGATCTTAGTCAGGCGATTAGAAAAGCTGGTTGTGTGTTTGAAAGCATAAAGGAAATAGTAAAGAACGAAATACCTGATTGATGTGAAAACAATGATAGAGATATAGTTAAGGCTTCGGAGATGCGTATTCTTTCCAGATTAACTTTTCTTACTGTCTACTTCAATAACGAATGATTCATTCAATGACAGCCGTAATTGAATAACTCATGTAGCATCCTCATCAAGTTAGCCTCTTCTGAACCATAGCAATCCACCATTTCCGAGCAACTCATATCCTTTCATCAAGTTAACTCATGGGTTCCCACTATAGACGAAGGTGAAGACCTAAGCAATCCACTCCCCTTCGCGATCCTACTCAAAATGCTACAGACAAGGTCGGTCTTTCGGATCAGGAAATGTTGCTTCTCAGACTCTTGCCTTAATGCCACAGAGACCTCAACAACCCACGGTTAACAGGATTTTATGTCACTTATCCAAAGTCGCCCAGGCACTCTCTTGGAATTCGTAGTGCAGTCTCTAACTGTGGTTTAATGCTACCCGGGTCAGGACTCATATGGAACCCATGTAGAACAAAGATGAATGTCACGGTTCACCCTCAATTCATGAGATGAAGAATGAAAATGCACAAGAGAATGGAATCAAATGCGTATTGAAATAGAAATAAAAATATTATTAATCCATGAGAATCAGCAGAGCTCCTAACCCTAACTTAGGAGGTTTAGTAGCTCATAGCTTATAGAAAGTAATGTCAATTCGAAAGTGGAGGAAGAAGATAAGGCAGAAGATCCTAAACAAGGGTGATCTTCTCCTATATATAATAACCTAATAACTAAAAAGTACAAAATTATGATAGACTAGACTCGAGGTGCGAGAATCCACTCTTGGGCCCACTTTGGTTGAGTATTTAGGCTGAGCTTGGCGTCCAACTTGAGGAATGGGCGTTGAACGCCCATTGGGGGGTGATTGGTGCTGCCTTGTGCCTCTTGGTGGTGTTGAAGGCTAGGAATGGGGTGGAATATGGCGTTCAACACTGTCTTAGGTTCCCTTGGGTCGTTGAAAGCCAGAAAGGGGGTAACTCCTTGGCGTTCAATGCCAGAAATGCCTGTTTGAGTGCATGGAGTTCAGAATCTGACAGCATCTACTACAGTTTCATTGCCTCTAAATTGGACTTTGCCAAAACTCCTCAATTTCAGCCAGAATTTACCTGAAATCATCTGAAAACATAACTCAAAGTAGAATAAAAAAATATGAATTTATCACTAAAACCTATGAAATAATAATGAAACTTAAACAAAACATAACTAAAACATTATGAAAATGATGCCAAAAAGCGTATAAAATATCCGCTCATCATACGCGGGCTGGCAAAACTCCCAAGCTTCCAATCTTTATGATTCATCATTTTTGCCTGCTATCTTCTCCACTTTTCCATATGATTCTTACCCTATATATCCTGAAACACTTGAATAGACATGTCAAGGCACCAAATGGAATGAATAAGTGAAATAAATCAATCACTTAAAGTCTCAAAAAATATGTTTTTAATCACTAAGCACAATTAGGAGAAATTCACAAAACCATGCTATATCAATGAATAAATGTAAGATAAGTTGATAAAATCTACTCAATTCAATACAAGATAAACTATAAAATTATAGTTTATCATGCTTCTGCGTTTGCGTACAGTGGCCACATACGCGGGCTTGAAACAAAAACAGGGTCGTGTACGCGAGTGTATTAAGACTCCAAAACCAAAATACTTCAACAAAATCTTTAGAACTTAACTATTTACATCCTATATAAATAAACTTTTAGAAGACAACCAAAAATGAACAAAATGAACTAGATACAAGAAAGAAAATTGGAAGATCATATCATGGTGGGGTGTCTCCCATCGAGCACTTTTCTTTAACATCCTTAAGTTGGACTGGCATGAACTTATGAACTTTCCTTAAGTGCATCCATGAGAAGATACACCTCCAACTCCTTCTATGATTTATAGCCATGATAACGCTTCACCCGATGACCATTCACTTTGAAAGTGGTTCCACTTTGAGGATGAAGGAGCTCCATTACGCCATATGGCTTCACTTCCTTAACCTTATAAGGTCATTCCATCTTGAACAAAGCTTGCCCGGCATGAGACGGAGTCTTGAATTGTAGAAGAGAACCTCATCACCTTCTTGAAAGTCTTTCTTACGGATACGATGATCATGGAATGCCTTAGTCGTTTCCTTATATATCCTTGCATTTTCATATGATTTGATCCTAAGGCATTCTAGTTCTTCTACTTGTATCTTTCTTGCAATACCAGCTTGTGTAAAGTCCATGTTGCACTACTTAACTGCCCAATATGCTTTGTGCTCTATCTCAACCGGGAGGTGGCATGCCTTACCATAGATGATCCGAAAGGGATTCATCCCTAAAGGGGGTCTTATATGCCGTCCGGTAAGCCCAGAAGTCATCACCCAACCGAGAACTCCAATCTTTACAATGTGGGTTCACCACTTTTTTCAAAAATTCTCTTGATCTCTCGATCGGATACCTCAGCCTAAAAATTGGTTTGAGGGTGATAAGTAGTGGCAACTTTGTGCATCACACCATATCTCTTCAGCAATGCTTCTATTTTTTTGTTGAAAAAATGAGTTCTGTGGTCGCTCATGATTGCTCGTGGTGACCCATATCGCAAACAATATTATTTCTTATGAAAGAAACAACCGTGTTAGCATCGTTAACACGGGTTGGAATCGCTTCTACCCACTTTGACACATAGTCAACAGCTAAAAGGATGTAAAGAAACCCATTTGAACTAGAAAAATGTCCCATAAAGTCAATGCTACATACATCAAAGATTTCACAAAAATGCATGGGTTGCTGAGGCATCTCATCCCTTTGGGAGACATTTCCATATCTCTGACATTGGTGACAAATAAGACAATATTGGTTTGCAACTCTAAATAACATCGGCCACCAAAATCCATAATCTAACACTTTTTTTAGCAGTCCTTTGGGGGCCAAAATGGCCTCCGCTCTCAGATGAGTGACAAAACTCAAGTATAGATTGAAATTTCGATTCCGGAACACACCTACGGATTACTTGGTCTGCCCCACTGGTGCACGAAATTGTGATCTCAGGCAACGGCGCCAAAAACTCTGTGCGCACGTCTTAATAAAATCGTTTTTCATTCACAACTTCGATACAACTAACCAGCAAGTGCACTGGGTCGTCCAAGTAATAAACCTTACGTGAGTAAGGGTCGATCCCACGGAGATTGTTGGTATGAAGCAAGCTATGGTCATCTTG
This sequence comes from Arachis ipaensis, assembly GCF_000816755.2. NCBI lineage: Eukaryota > Viridiplantae > Streptophyta > Magnoliopsida > Fabales > Fabaceae > Arachis > Arachis ipaensis. Next base: position 27,549,921 of record NC_029789.2, read on the forward strand.
TAGATCTCAGTCAGGCGGATAATAATTGATTATGGAGTTTTCGAAATTAAATAATAAAATAAACAGAGAATAAAGATAGAAATACTTCTGTATATCATTGGTGAGAATTTCAGATAAAGGTATAAAGATGCTTTCGTCCCTCTGAACTTCTGCTTTCCTGCTGTCTTCATCCAATCAATCTTACTCCTTTCTATGGCTGGCTCTATGTAAGGACATCACCATTGTCAATGGCTACTTTTCATCCTCTCTGGAAAATGGTCCGATGCGCTGTCACTGCATGGCTAATCGTCTGGAGGCATCACCCTTGGTAGTCAATGGCTGCATCCTATCCTCTTGTGAAAATGGTCCAAATGCTCTGTCACAGCACAGCTAATCATCTTGAGGTTCTCGATCATACTGGAATAGGATTCACCCTCCTTTTGCGTCTGTCACTACGCCCAGAACTCGCGAGATTGAAGTTCGTCACAGTCATTCAATCCCAGAATCCTACTCGGAATACCACAGACAA
>NC_029789.2:27550453-27551180 GCF_000816755.2 Arachis ipaensis
GGGAATGATGATGATTGTCACGTTCATCACATTCATGTTGAAGTGCGAATGAATATCTTAGAAGCGAAATAAGTTGAATTGAATAGAGAAACAGTAGTACTTTGCATTAAATCATGAGGAGCAGCAGAGCTCCACACCTTAATCTATGGAGTGTAGAAACTCTACCGTTGAAAATACATAAGTGAAAGGTCCAGACATGGCCGAATGGCCAGCCCCCAAAACGTGATCAAAGATAGCATAAAACTGATCAAAGATGTCTAATACAATAGTAAAAAGTCCTATTTATACTAAACTAGTTACTAGGGTTTACAGAAGTAAGTAATTGATGCATAAATCCACTTCCGGATCCCACTTGGTGTGTGCTTGGGCTGAGCTTGAATGTTACACGTGTAGAGGTCAATCTTGGAGTTGAACGCCAGTTTGTAACGTATTTCTGGCGTTCAACTCTGGCTCGTGACGTGTTTCTGGCGTTTAACTCCAGACAGCAGCGTAGAACTGGCGTTCAACGCCTTTTTACGTCGTCTAAACTCAGTCAAAGTATGAACTATTATATATTTCTGGAAAGCCCTGGATGTCTACTTTCCAACGCAATTGGAAGCGCGCCATTTTGAGTTCTGCAGCTCCAGAAAATCCACTTTGAGTGCAGGGAGGTCAGAATCCAACAGCATTAGCAGTCCTTCTTCAACCTCTGAATCTGATTTTTGCTCAAGTCCCTCAATTTCAGCCA
>NC_029789.2:27551571-27553409 GCF_000816755.2 Arachis ipaensis
TAGAGGTGTCCAGGGTTCTTAAGCACACTCTTCTTTTGCTTTGGACTTTGACTTTAACCGCTCAGTCTCAAGTTTTCACTTGACACCTTCACGCCACAAGCACATGGTTAGGGACAGTTTGGTTTTGCCCAGGATTTCCAGGATTTTATTCCTTTAGGCCCTCCTATCCACTGATGCTCAAAGCCTTGGGATCCTTTTTATTACCCTTGCCTTTTGGTTTTAAGGGCTATTGGCTTTTTGCTCTTGCCTCTTGATGTTAAGAGCTTTGGCTTTTTCTGCTTGCTTTTTCTCTCTATTTTTTTTCTTTTTTTTCGCTAATTTTTTTTTCTGCAAGCTTTGTTCTTTGCTGCTTTTTCTTGCTTCAAGAATCAATTTTATGATTTTTCAGATTATCAAATAACATGTCTCCTTGTCATCATTCTTTCAAGAGCCAACATATTTAACATTCTTAAACAACAACTTCAAAAGACGTATGCACTGTTCAAGCATTCATTCAGAAAACAAGAAGCATTGTCACCACATCAATATAATTAAACTAAGTTCAAGGATAAATTCGAAACTCATGTACTTCTTGTTCTTTTGAATTAAAACATTTTTCATTTAAGAGAGGTGATGGATTCATAGGACATTCATAACTTTAAGACATAGTTACTAACTACTAATGATCATGTAATAAGACACAAACATGGATAAGCACTTAACATTAAGAAAACGAAAAACAAAAAATAAGAACAAGGAATGAGTCCACCTTAGTGATGGTGGCGTTTCCTTCTTGAGGAACCAATGATGTCCTTGAGCTCTTCTATGTCTCTTCCTTGTCTTTGTTGCTCCTCCCTCATTTCTTTTTGATCTTCTCTTATTTCATGAAGGATGATGGAGTGCTCTTGATGTTCCACCCTTAATTGTCCCATGTTGGAACTTAATTCTCCTAGGGAGGTGTTGATTTGCTCCCAATAGTTTTGTGGAGGAAAATGCATTTGAGGCATCTCCGGGATCTCATGGTGATGAGCTTCATGCGTCTCTTGAGATCCATGAATGGGCTCTCTTGCTTGCTCCATTCTTTTCTTAGTGATGGGCTTCTCTTCCTCAATGGGAATGTCTCCTTCTATGAAAGCTCCAGCTGAGTAACATAGATGGCAAATAAGATGAGGGAAAGCTAGCCTTGCCCCAGGAGAGGGCTTTTCGGCTATTTTGTAGAGTTCAAGGGAGATGACTTCATGAACTTCTACTTCCTCTCCAATCATGATGCTATGGATCATGATGGCCCGATCCACAGTAACTTCAGATCGGTTGCTAGTGGGGATGATGGAGCGTTGGATGAATTCTAACCATCCTCTAGCTACAGGCTTGAGGTCCAGTCTTCTTAATTGAACCGGCTTGCCTTTGGAGTCAATCTTCCATTGAGCTCCTTTCCACACATATGTCCATGAGGACTTGGTCCAACCTTTGATTAAAGTTGACCCTTCTAGTGTAGGGGCATGCATCTCCTTGCATCATAGGCAAGTTAAACGCCAATCTCACATTCTCCGGACTAAAATCTAAGTATTTCCCCCGAACCATTGTAATATAATTCTTTGGGTTTGGGTTCTTACTTTGATCATGGTTCCTAGTGATCCATGCATTGGCATAGAACTCTTGAACCATTAGGATGCTGACTTGTTGGATGGGGTTTGTTAGAACTTCCCAACCTCTTCTTTGGATTTCATGTCGGATCTCCGGATACTCATTCTTCTTGAGCTTGAAAGGGACCTCGGGGATCACCTTCTTCTTGGCCACAAACATCATAGAAATGGTCTTGATGTGCTTTGGAGATGAATCTTTCCATCTCCCATGACTCG
>NC_029789.2:27553961-27567370 GCF_000816755.2 Arachis ipaensis
GGGAAGAGAGATTGAGGTGATTGGTGAAGAGTTTTGGGGAAGAGTGTTTATGGGATTGTGTGAAAGAGGGGTGAGAAGAAGTGAGTGGAGGTAGGTGGGGATCCTGTGGGGTCCACAGATCCTGAGGTGTTCAAGGATTTACAACCTTGCACCAAATTGGGCATGCAAAATGCCCTTGCACACAACTCTGGGCGTTCAGCGCCAGATTGGTGCTTGTTCTGGGCGTTGAACGCCCATTTGTTGCCCATTTCTGGGGTTGAACGCCAGAACCATGCTTGTTCTGGGCGTTCAGCGCCAGCTCTTCTCCAGGGTGCAATTCTGGCATTCAAACGCCCAGATGCTGCCCATTTTTGGCGTTCAGCGCCAGAACCATACTCTGTTCTGGCGTTGAACGCCAGCCAGATGCTTCTTACTGGCGTTTAAACGCCAGTGAGATCCTCCTCCAAGGTGTGATTTTTCTTCTACTGTTTTTGATTCCGTTTTCAATTTTTATATTTATTTTGTGACTCCACATGATCATGAACCTAATAAAACATGAAAGAACAATAAAATTAGATAAATAAAAATTAGGTTACCTCCCAACAAGCGCTTCTTTAATGTCAATAGCTTGACAGTGGGCTCTCATGGAGCCTCACAGATGTTCAGAGCATTGTTGAGACTTCCCAACACCAAACTTAGAGTTTGACTGTAGGGGCTCTGGTTGACTCTGTTTTGAGAGAAGCTTTTTATGCTTCCTCTCCATGTTTACAGAAGGATGACCTCGATTTTTAAACACAAGGGAGTCCTCATTCAATTGAAGGACTAGTTCACCTCTGTCAATATCAATCACAGCTCTTGCTGTGGCTAGGAAGGGTCTTCCAAGGATGATGGATTCATCCTCATCCTTCCCAGTATCTAGGACTATGAAATCAGCAGGGATGTAAAGGCCTCCAACCTTTACTAACACGTCCTCTACTTGTCCATAAGCCTGTTTTCTTAAATTGTCTGCCATCTCTAATGAGATTTTAGCAGCTTGCACCCCAAAGATTCCCAGTTTCTCTATTACAGAGAGGGGCATGAGGTTTATCCCTGAACCAAGATCACACAGAGCTTTTTCAAAGATCATGGTGCCTATGGTACAAGGTATTAGAAACTTTCCAGGATCCTGTTTCTTCTGAGGCAATGTCAGTTGATCCAGATCACTCAGTTCATTGGTGAACAAGGGAGGTTCATCTTCCCAAGTCTCAATACCAAATAATTTGGCATTCAGCTTCATGATTGCACCAAGGTACTTGGTAACTTGCTCCTCAGTAACATCCTCATTCTCTTCAGAAGAGGAATACTCATCAGAGCTCATGAATGGCATAAGGAGGTTTAATGGAATCTCTATGGTCTCTAGATGAGCCTCAGATTCCTTTGGTTCCTCAAAGGGAAACTCCTTATTGATCACTGGATGTCCCAGGAGGTCTTCCTCACTGGGATTCACGTCCTCCCCTTCCTCTTTGGATTCGGCCATGATGGTTATATCAATGGCCTTGCACTCTCCTTTTGGATTTTCTTCTGTATTGCTTGGGAGAGTACTATGAGGGATTTCAGTGACTCTTTTACTCAGCTGGCCCACTTGTGCTTCCAAATTTCTAATGGAGGATCTTGTTTCATCCATGAAACTCATAGTGGCCTTAGATAGATCAGAGACTAAGTTTGCTAAATTAGAGGTATTTTGTTCAGAGTTCTCTGTCTGTTGCTGAGTGGATGATGGAAAAGGCTTGCTATTGCTAAACCTGTTTCTTCCATCATTATTAAAGCCTTGTTGAGGCTTTTGTTGATCCTTCCATGAGAAATTTGGATGATTTCTCCATGATGAGTTATAGGTGTTTCCATAAGGTTCACCTAAGTAATTTACCTCTACTATTGCAGGGTTCTCAGGATCATAGGCCTCTTCTTCAGAAGGCGCCTCTTGAGTACTGTTGGATGTAGCTTGCATTCCATTCAGACTCTGAGAGATCATATTGACTTGCTGAGTCAATATTTTGTTCTGAGCCAATATGGCATTCAGAGTATCAATTTCAAGAACTCCCTTCTTCTGAGGCGTCCCATTACTCACAGGATTCCTCTCAGAAGTGTACATGAACTGGTTATTAGCAACCATCTCAATGAGTTCTTGAGCTTCTGCAAGCGTTTTCTTTAGGTGAATGGATCCACCTACAGAAGTATCCAATGACATTTTAGCTAATTCAGAAAGACCATCATAGAATATATCTAGGATGGTTCATTCTGAAAGCATGTCAGAAGGACACTTTTTGGTCAGTTCCTTGTATCTCTCCCAAGCTTCATAGAGGGATTTACCTTCTTTCTGTCTGAAGGTTTGGACATCCACTCTAAGCTTACTAAGCTTTTGAGGAGGAAAGAACTTGGCTAAGAAAGCCTTGACCAGCTTATCCCAAGAGTTCAGGCTATCCCTAGGTTGAGAGTCCAACCATATTCTAGCTCTGTCTCTCACAGCAAAAGGGAAAAGCATGAGCCTGTAGACTTCAGGATCTACTCCATTAGTCTTAACAGTATCACAGATCTGCAAAAATTCAGTTAAGAACTGATAAGGATCTTCAGATTGAAGTCCATGAAACTTGCAGTTCTGCTGCATCAGAGAAACTAATTGAGGTTTCAGCTCAAAATTGTTTGCTCCAATGGCAGGGATGGAGATGCTTCTTCCATGTAAATTGGGATTAGGTGCAGTAAAGTCACCAAGCATTCTCCTTGCATTATTATTATTTTCGGCTGCCATCTCCTCTTCCTGTTCGAAAATTTCTGAAAGGTGCTTGCTGGATTGTTGTAATTTAGCTTCTCTTAGTTTCCTCTTCAGAGTCCTTTCAGGTTTTGGATCTGCTTCAACAAGAATATTCTTGTCTTTGCTCCTGCTCATATGAAAAAGAGGGAATAGAAAAATAATAATAATAGGGATCCTTTTTACCACAGTATAGAGGTCCCTGTGTGAGTAGAAGAAAGGAAGAGTAGAAGAAAAGAAGAAGAGAAAATCTGAACTCAGAGAGAGAGGGGGGATTTTTGAAAATAATTTTTGAAAAAGAGTTAGTGATTTTCGAAAATAGTTTTTGAAAAAGGTTGGTAATTTTCGAAATTTAAAATCAAAAATTAAAATAATTAGTTAATTAAAAAGAAATTTTGAAAAAGAGGGAAGATATTTTCGAAAATTAGAGAGAGAGAGAGAGAAGTAGTTAGGTAGTTTTGAAAAAGATAAGAAACAAACAAAAAGTTAGTTAGTTAGTTGAAACAAATTTGAAAATCAATTTTGAAAAAAATAAGAAGATAGGAAGTTAGAAAAGATATTTTAAAATCAAATTTTTGAAAAAGATATTATAAGAAGATATTTTGGAAAAGATATTATTGAAACTAGTTTTGAAAAAGATTTAATTTTTAAAATCACAATTAATGACTTGATTCACAAGAAATCACAAAATATGATTCTAGAACTCAAAGTTTGAATCTTTCTTAACAAGTAAGTAACAAACTTGAAATTTTAGAATCAAACCATTAATTGTTGAAGATATTTTCGAAAATTATGAGATAAAATTAAGAAAAGATTTTTGAAAAATATTTTTAAAATTTTCGAAAATAACTAAGAAAAATGAAAAAGATTTGATTTTTGAAAAAGATTTTGAAAAAGATAAGATTTTTAAATTGAAAATTTGATTTGACTCATAAGAAACAATTGAATTTTTAAAAATTTTTGAAAAAGTCAATCCAAATTTTTGAATTTTATGAGAGAAAAAAGGAAAGATATTTTTTGATTTTTTTGAATTTTTAATGATGAAAGAGAAAAACATGAAAACTGATGCAATGCATGAAAATTTTGGATCAAAGCATGTGATGAATGCAAGAACACTATGAATGTCAAGATGAACACCAAGAACACTTTGAATGTCAAGATGAACATCAAGAACTTATTTTTGAAAATTTTTATATGCAAAGAAAACATGCAAGAGACCAGACTTAGAAATCTTTCATGTTTCGACTTTATGAATGCAAAAATGCACATGTAAAACAAGAAAAGACACAAAACAAGAAAAAATCAAGATCAAACAAGAAGACTTACCAAGAACAACTTAAAGATCATGAAGAACACTATGAATGCATGATTTTTTTCGAAAAATGCAGGATGAATATGCAATTGACACCAAACTTAAAAATTGACTCAAGACTCAAACAAGAAACATAAAATATTTTTTATTTTTATGATTTCTAATTTTTTTTGTATTTTTATTTTATATTTTTCGAAAATCAGTGTAAAAAAAAATAAGGATTCCAAAATTTTTAATATGAATTCCAGGAATCTTGTATTCTTATTCTAAAGCTCCAATCTGAGGGTTGGGCATGGCTTAATAGCCAGCCAAGCTTTAGTATGTGACTCAGACATGACACGGCTGACATTCCAATTAACTTGCTTCCATGCTGATGGTTGGAAGCCTCAGTCTAAAAGAATTTAGACATGGCTTTACAGCCAGCCAGGCTTCACATGCTTCATGAAACACTAGAATTCATTCTTAAAAATTCTGAAGAACATAAATTAAATATTTTTAAAAAGAATTTTTAATAATTTTTTTTTTCGAAAACAGATGAGAAATATTTGAAAGATTTTTGAAAAATTTTTGAAAAGAAAACAAAAAGAAAATTACCTAATCTGAGCAACAAGATGAACCGTCAGTTGTCCAAACTCGAACAATCCCCAGCAACGGCGCCTAAAACTTGGTGCACGAAATTATGATCTCAGGCAACGGCACCAAAAACTCTGTACGCACGTCTTAATAAAATCGTTTTTCATTCACAACTTCGATACAACTAACCCGCAAGTGCACTGGGTCGTCCAAGTAATAAACCTTACGTGAGTAAGGGTCGATCCCACGGAGATTGTTGGTATGAAGCAAGCTATGGTCATCTTGTAGATCTCAGTCAGGTGGAAAATAATTGATTATGGAGTTTTCAAAATTAAATAATAAAATAAATAGAGAATAAAGATAGAAATACTTATGTATATCATTGGTGAGAATTTCAGATAAAGGTATAAAGATGCTTTCGTCCCTCTGAACTTCTGCTTTCCTGCTGTCTTCATCCAATCAATCTTACTCCTTTCTATGGCTGGCTCTATGTAACGGATTCTCATGAATGCCGCCATCAATCTAGCTTATACCACGAAGATTCTGATTAAGAGATCCAAGAGATAATCATTCAATTGAAGGTAGAACGGAAGTGGTTGTCAGGCACGCGTTCGTAGGGAATGATGATGATTGTCACGTTCATCACATTCATGTTGAAGTGCGAATGAATATCTTAGAAGCGAAATAAGTTGAATTGAATAGAGAAACAGTAGTACTTTGCATTAAATCATGAGGAACAGCAGAGCTCCACACCTTAATCTATGGAGTGTAGAAACTCTACCATTGAAAATACATAAGTGAAAGGTCCAGGCATGGCCGAATGGCCAGCCCCAAAAACGTGATCAAAGATAGCATAAAACTGATCAAAGATGTCTAATACAATAGTAAAAAGTCCTATTTATACTAAACTAGTTACTAGGGTTTACAGAAGTAAGTAATTGATGCATAAATCCACTTCCAGGGCCCACTTGGTGTGTGCTTGGGCTGAGCTTGAATGTTACACGTGTAGAGGTCAATCTTGGAGTTGAACGCCAGTTTGTAACGTATTTCTGGCGTTCAACTCTGGCTTGTGACGTGTTTCTGGCGTTTAACTCCAGACAGCAGCATAGAACTGGCGTTCAACGCCCTTTTTCGTCATCTAAACTCGGCCAAAGTATGGACTATTATATATTGCTGGAAAGCCCTGGATGTCTACTTTCCAACGCAATTGGAAGCGCACCATTTTGAGTTCTGTAGCTCCAGAAAATCCACTTTGAGTGCAGGGAGGTCAGAATCCAACAGCATCAGCAGTCCTTCTTCAACCTCTGAATCTGATTTTTGCTCAAGTCCCTCAATTTCAGCCAGAAAATAATACACAAACTCATAGTAAAGTCCAGAAATGTGAATTTAACATAAAAACTAATGAAAACATCCCTAAAAGTAACTAGATCCTACTAAAAACATACTAAAAACAATGCCAAAAAGCGTATAAATTATCCGCTCATCACCCACGTCTCCATAAATGAGGGTCACTCCAAATATAATATTTGAAATCACTCCTTAGTTTATCTCTTTGGTTTTTGGAAAAATTGGAAGAAAAGATCTAGGCGACCAAGTAATTAGCCATAGGAGCAAACCAATGGGTACTACTAGAGATTGCTTGCAAGCCATCTAACGGGAATGAATTTTCTATAGGAAATGGATCATATTTAATATGCTCAAGACGGCTCAAATGATCCACTCATATTTAATGTGCTCAATGTCAAATTCTTGCAAGAGCAAGATCCAACGAATGAGTATAGGCTTCGATTCATTCTTTGATAGCAAATACTTGAGGGCCGCTTGATCCTAGTACACTACTATCTTAGAGCCTAGCAAGTACGATCTAAACTTGTCTAATGCAAAAACAACCGCTCAGAGCTCTTTCTCGGTAGTAGTGTAATTCAATTGCACCGCATCCATTGTCTTTGAAGTATAGGCAATAATATAGGGAAGCTTACTCTCGTGCTGTGCAAGCGCAACACCCACAGCATGATTGGAGGCATCACACATGATTTCAAATGGTTGTGTCCAATCAGGGCACCTCACAATTGGAGCTATGGTTAGGGCCGTCCTCAGCTTCTCAAATGCCTCTTTGCAAGTATCGTAGAATTCAAATTCAACATCCTTTTGCAATAGATTGGACAGAGGTAGGGCTATCTTGCTGAAATCCTTGATGAATCGTCTATAAAAATCTGCGTGTCCCAAAAAGGAATGGACCTTCCTTATAGAAGAGGGATAAGGCAAACTAGCAATAACACCAACCTTAGCTGGGTCAACAGAAATTCCATCGCTAGAAACAACATGTCCCAACACTATACCTTTCCCAACCATAACATGACATTTTTCAAAATTTAATACAAGGTTAGTGTTGACATATTTTTCCAAAACCTTAGCTAAGTTGTTTAAACAGAAGTCAAAAGAGGTACCATATATGCTGAAATCATCCATAAAAACTTTCAAACAATTTTTCATAAGATCAAAAAAGATACTTGTCATGCACCTTTGGAACATAGCTGGTGCATTGAATAAGTTGAATGGCAACCTTTTATAATCAAAGGTTCCAAAGGGGCAAGTAAAAGTTGTCATTTTCTGATCTTCAGGAGTAATGTGTATTTGAAAGTAACCAGTAAAACCATCAAAAAAGCAATAATGGGATTTACCAGATAACCTGTCTAACATCTGGTCGCTGAATGGTAAAGGGTAGTGATCCTTTCTAGTTGCAACATTGACTCTTCTATAATTAATGCAAACCCGCCAAGAATTTTGAACCCTTGTTGTGAATATTTCACCATCTTCCTTCTTCACTGTTGTGATCCCAGACTTCTTAGGAACTACCTGAATCAGACTCACCCACTCGCTGTTAGAAATCGGGTAGATAATATCCGCATCTAGTAGTCTAGTGATCTCTTTTTTCACCACGTCAAGAATCATCGGATTAAGCCTTCTTTGTGGTTGTCTCACTGGCCGAGCTCCGTCTTCAAGGAAGATGCAATGCATGCATGTGTGTAGGCTAATCAACACAATGTCGGCTAAGCTCCAACTAATGGCTCTTCGATGCTTTCTTAAAACCTCAAAGAGCTTCTCCTCCTCTTGTGTAGAGAGCTCACTTGTAATGATGACTGAAAATTTGTTATTATTCTCAAGGAAAGCATATTTAAGATGAGGAGGTAAAGGTTTTAACTCATCACTCAACTCATATTGTGGTTCCTTGTCCTCATGACCATGGAAAGCATTCTCATCAATTTTCTCATGTTCACCCACACCTTGAATCTTGTTAAAGACTCACGTCTCCATGAATCTCCTTTTGTACTTCAGCTACCACTTCATCGATGATATCATACCGAAGGATGGAGTGCTCCTCTGGTGGATGCCTCATTGCTTCTTCCAAATTGAACTTAATGGTCTTGTCACCAACCTCAAATGAATAAGTGCTAGTGAAGGTATCTAGCTTAAATTTTGAGGTCTTTAGAAAAGGGTCTACCAAGCAGAATGGATGAAGGTTTCCCATTATTCATTGGAGGTATCTCAAGAATATAAAAATCAACAGAGAATACCAAATCCTTAATCCGCACAAGCACATCTTCTGCTATCCCGACCACGGTAATAACACTCTTGTCGGCCAAAATAAACTTCACGGTCGACCTCTTCAATGGAGCCAAATTCAACCATGCAAATGCTGAGAGGGGTATAATGCTTACGTACGCACCCAAGTCACACATACAGTCATATAATGCAACACCACCAATCCAGCAAGAAACTAAACATGGTCCCAGATTACTACATTTCTCCGAAATAGAATTCATCAACAAAGATATAGAGCTACCCAAAGAAAGAGTTTCAAGCTCACATATCCTATCCTTGTGTGTGCATAGGTCTTTCAAAAACTTGGCATACTTGGGGATTGTTGAATAACATCAAGGAGTGGGATTGTTACCTCAACCTTTTTGAAAACTTGCATCACGTTGAGATCAAATTCCAGAGCCTTCTTAGCTTTCTTGACCATAGTGGAAAAGGGGATGGGAATAGGCTCATCTATCATGGCCTTCCTCTTAGGCTCTTTGAGGTTCAATTCATCTTCTTCTTGCCTTGACACTTCCTCCTCATTCACATCTTGTGTCTCAACAACTACTTTTTTATTGTGAACATCCTCTACGGTCTTAGGAATCACTTCCTCCAACTAGGTTCTGGACCTTAGGGTGATTGCATTGAGGCTACTCTTTGAGTTAAGGAGAGGTTGAGAGGGAAGGCTATTAGAACTAGAAGGTTGGGAGGTGTTTGTGGTGTTGTTAAAAAAGGGCAAAGATATTCTAGAAGAGCCTCGACTATGGAAGCCATTTATTCACGAAGAATTCTATGGTTTTTATCTTGTTTCTCTACCATAGACTGGAGTCTCTCTTGCTCTTGGAGGAATGGATGGAGGGAATCCTCAATAGATGGTTGATTGGGAGAAGAAGAAGAAGGTTGGTTGGTGGGAGATTGTTGTCTTTGATGGGGTGGTCGGTATCTTTGGTTATGGGATTGGTTTTTGTGTTGATGTTGGAATGGTTGATTGTGGTGAGTTTGGTTGCTTTGGTAAGAGTGGTTGTTGAAGGGTGGTTGAGAAGAGGATTGGTAACTTTGTTGGTGTTGAGAAGGAGGGTTGGATGGCCATTGGTTCCACCTTTGGTGGGAGTTATCCCGCCACCCTTGAATGTAATTGTTCCAATGAGAGTAGGAACCTTGGTTTAGAGGGTGGTAGGAAAAATGGTCGTTATAAGGGTTAGTCACCGCAAGAGTGCAATCTCCTTGAATTTGAGGGTATTCATCGGTGTAGTGTAAAGTGCAAGAACATACACCACACACTCTAGGAGGTCCCTTAATTTGAAAGATTTGGGGTGGAGCTTGGATAGCTTGCATGGATAAAGAAGAATATTGCCCTTGATGAATTTTCTTGAGAAGATAGTCATCTCCCCAAGTACCTTGGTCAAAGCCGTATCGGAAGAAGATACTTCTGCCACACTCTTTGGGTGATTGTTCCTCACTTTAGCATGTTGATTGGTGTAATACCTGATGAACAGATTTTTGCTAGTAGAGAATTCACAAATAAAATCTCATTGTAAGTATGGTTTCTAAACCAACAATAATCCTTTCATACAAAAATTTAGTTGTCACTAAAGCAAACCCAATAAAAATAATAACCAAAGTATTTAAACCTCGGGTCATCTCTCAAGGAATTGCAGGAAAGTGTTCTTATAATTGGTTATGCAAAGATATATTTTGGGGTTCTGTGAATAAGAGAACAAGAAAAAGTAAATGGTAATAAAAATCAAATAATAAAGAGGTCTTGGCAAGGTTTTTTGGTCAAGGATCTCTATCCTTATCACTAACCACAACATGAGAATTGGCAAGGATCAATCCCATTAAATCATCCTCTAACTAGTAGTAAAGGAAAGTTAAATGAGCTATATCAATCCAAGTCCATAAGTCCTAGCTCTCTGATAAACCACTATTTTATGGTTTATCTTGTGCTCAATTGAGTGATTTTTATCAACTCTTTACCCACTTATTCATACTATTTGCATGGTTTTACATTTTTCTTCCTAATTTTGTGCTATGATTGAAAACATGTTTCCTGGGCCTTTAAATTTCCAATATTAATCCTCTTTTATTACCATTAGATGCCTTGATATATGTGTTAAGTGATTTCAGAGTTTATAGGGCAGGAATGGCTTAGATGATGGAAAGGAAGCATGCAAAAATGGAAGGAATACAAGAAGTTGAAGAAATTGCTAAGCTGTCCAGCCTGACCTCTTCGCACTCAAACGGTCATAACTTGAGCTACAGAGGTCCAAATGAGATAGTTTTAGTTGTGTTGAAAAGCTAACGTCCGGGGCTTCGCAATGATATATAATTTGCCATAGCTTCCTCGATACCAGACGACGCGAACGCGTGAATCATGCGGACGCGTGACCTGGCAGAAACGCAATCCACGCAAACGCGTGGACGACGCTTCCGCGTCACTTTCCCGCGACCTGTACATACCAGAATATGCTGGGAGCGATTTTTGGGCTGTTTTGATCCAGTTTTCAGCCCAGAAAACACAGATTAAAGGCTATAAAGTGGGGGAATGCATCCATTCATTGATAAGCTCATAATTCATAATTTTAGATGTAGTTTTTAGAGAGAGAGGTTCTCTCCTCTCTCTTAGGATTTAGGATTAGGATTCCTCTTAAAAGAATTAGGATTTCAACTTTATTATTCCAACTTACAATTTCTTCTGAGTTCCAGGTTCAATGTTCCTTTTATTTATTTTATCAATTCAGTTTATGAACTCTTTATGTTTAGATTGAATTTCTTTTATTAATGCAATTGAGGTATTTCAGATTTATGATTCTTATTTAGCTTTTTATATTCTTGGCTTTAATTGATTAACTGGAGGCTCTTGAGTTATCAAACTTATCGTGATTGTTAATTAATTTCTCTAATTGAATTGAATTCCACTAACTCTAGTCTTTCCTTAGGAGTTGGCTAGGACTTGGGGATCTAACTAATTAGTCCACTTGACTTTCCCTTGCTTTCGTAAAGGTTAACTAAGTGGGGTTAAACTCAATTCTCATAAGGATAACTAGGATAGGACTTCCGAATTTTCATACCTTGCCAAGAGATTTTATTATTATTAATTTATTTTTCTTGTCATTTAAATTACTTGCTTCTTATTTCAAAAACGCCCAATTTATAAAACTCATAACCAATAATAAGAACATACCTCCCTGCAGTTCCTTGAGAAGACGACCCGAGGTTTGAATACTTCAGTTTATAAATTTTATTGGGTTTGTTACTTGTGACAACCAGAACTTTTGTAAGAAAGGTTGATTGCTTGGTTTAGAAACTATACTTGCAACGAGAATTTATTCTGAATTCTAACTGTCAATCTTCCGTTCTTCACTCTCCACCAATTCAATTAGTGAGAACTAGAATTAATGGCTCCAATCATCAATTACTTGGACATTAGTAACTCAAGAGTCCCTAAGTTACCATCCAAGCCAAGAACATAAAATCCTACTCTAACATCCTTCCAAGCATTTTATCAAACACTTGGTAGGCACAAAATAAAAGCATAGAAAAGTAATAATAGAATATAAGATCTAAAACTAATAATTGCAAGATCAAATATTAACAAATAAAGGAAGAAGCAATAAACATCAAATACCTCAAATTGCATTAAATAGAAAATCAAATCTAACATGGAGTTCATAAATTCAATTGGGAAGATAAATAAACTAGAATGCTAAGACAATTAAAAGTAGAAGAGAAACTAAATTAAAGGAACATTGAACCTGGAATTGAGAAAAAATAAACCTAAAACTAAGAGAAATCCTAAAACCTAGAGAGAGGAGAGGGCCTCTCTCCCTAGAAAAGTACATCTAAAACCTAAATTATGAATAATGAGAAGTATGAATGAATGATTGATTCCCCCCACTCTGTAGCTTTTAATCTATGTTTTCTGGGCCGAAAACAGGGTCAAAAATAGCCCAGAAATTTCCCCAGTGTTTTCTGATGCATCCAGCACGTGGTTCTCTGTCACGCGTACGCGTGGATTGAACTTTCGCCAGGTCATGCGTACGCGTGATCCACGCGTGTGCGTCTCCTAACAGCATCGCAACTATGGCAAATTATATCTCATTTCGAAGCCCTGGATGTTACCTTTTCAACGCAATTGGAACCGCCTCATTTGGACCTCTGTA
Organism: Arachis ipaensis; assembly: GCF_000816755.2. Classification (NCBI taxonomy): domain Eukaryota; kingdom Viridiplantae; phylum Streptophyta; class Magnoliopsida; order Fabales; family Fabaceae; genus Arachis; species Arachis ipaensis. The sequence continues at coordinate 27,566,353 of NC_029789.2, forward strand.
GCTCAAGTTATGGTTAATTAAGTACGAAGAGGTTAGGCTTGACACCTTTACAATTCCTTCAATTTCTTGTATTCCTTCCACTTTTGCATGATTCCTTTTCATCCCCTAAGCTATTCCTGCCCTGTAAACCCTGAAATCACTTAACACACATATCATGGCATCGAATGGTAATAAGAGGGGATTAAACATAGCAACTTTAAGGCCAAAGAAGCATGTTTTCAATCATAGCACAAAATTAGGAAGGAAAATGTAAAACATGCGAATTATATGAATAAGTGTGAGTTTAGTGGATAAAATCCACTCAATTAAGCATAAGATGTACCATGAAATAGTGGTATATCAAATCTCCCCACACTTAAGCATTAGCATGTCCTCATGCTAAGCTCAAGGAGACAAAAGGAATGAATGGGGGAAAGTAAGACTCATGAAATGCAACCTATGAATGCAACTATATGCCAAGATGTTTCTATCTACTTGGTTAAAAATAAATAAGCTCTACATGACAAAAATAAACTAGATTTCACTAATTTAAATCACATAATAAAAGACAGGTAAACTTGAAAGAAGATAGCTCATGAAAGCAGGGAACATAGAATCAAGCATTGAACCCTCACAGGAAGTGTATATGCACTCTAATCACTCAAGTGTCTAGGGTTAATCCACTCTACTCTTCTCTAGTCATGCTTCCTAAAACTTTGTTCTTCATCTAACCAATCAACAAATATTTAGTATACCAATGCAAACATCATGAGGTCTTTTCAAGGTTATAATGGGGCTAAGGTAAGGGTGAGGATATATGTATGGCCAAGTGAGCTATAATATGAATCTTTGACTAACCTAAGCTTTCACCTAACACACACACACTCTATGTAACTCTAAAATCATGCCTAGCTACCCATAATTCCCACTTTTGCATCACATACTCATGTACCAAATTTTCCTTAATTTCACCACATATGCATTGATCTTTTATTAAACTTAGCTTTGGGGTAATTTTGTCCCCTATTTATTTATTTAT
>NC_029789.2:27567457-27587653 GCF_000816755.2 Arachis ipaensis
ATTTCTTATTTATTTATCATTTTTTTTATTTTTTTTTTATTTTTTTTTTTGATGAACATGAAAGCAAACTTAATTTATCAATGCACATGGTTTTTCTGGTCTCACATGAGTAGGTACCCAAATTTCCAATATTTAAATAAAGTAGAAACACAACACAATTTCATCAACCCAAGTTCCCACAATTCTCCACACTTAATTAATACACAATCTCTATCTTAAGCTAACTAAAGATTCACTTAGTGTAATTAATTATTTTTTCGCTTAAGGCTAGTGATGGGGTAAAATATAGAACAAAAGGGGATTAAAAGGCTCAAAGTGGCAAATAATGGAAATTGAAAGGGTAGGCTATTTGGGATAAGTGAGCTAATAATAATTGATGGCCTCAATCATACGTATGCATGTAAATACACTAAACAATGGACATATAGAATGGAACAAAATATAGATTACAATTGTAGAGAAAAAAACACACAAGAATTTCATGGTTAAATACTGTAACCATATAATTAAGCTCAAAATCTCACAGGTTGTGTGTTCTTAGCTATAATTCATGTTCCAAATTATAATCTTCAAACAAGTTTAACACAAAAGTTTTCAATTTAAATTAGTGAAATATTATAAAAATTTCTTGAAAAAGAAAATATTACTTCAACCAAGTAGTAGCTAAATGCACAAAATTAAACAAACATGCAATCAAACATGCAAATGCAACAATGAACTAAGAAAGAAAATAAAACATTGGTGTTGAGAAAAATAACTAACCCACGGAAATCGGTATCGACCTCTCCACACTTAAAAATTGCACCGTCCTCGGTGCATGCAAAGAAGGGTAAGTGGACGGGTTGCTACAACTGATGCTTTTCTCCAAAGATTGTGCAGATGGACTTGTTTGTCGTCCCATTGATAAGCTTTTCCTTTCCCTTCTTGGTGGTCATCCTGAAAGAAGAGGAAAGAGAAGAAATTAACCCAGAAATAAAGATAGAAAACAAATAAAATATGGTTGGGTTAATGCCAAATAATGAGAGTCTCAATTACATGGTAGCTACAACATGCAAGTGAGAAAGTAATAGAAGCAAATGGCATATCAATAGTATAAAAATTGCAACAATGGGGAAGAGATAGTAGTTAATGAAAGACAATATAAGTTCATGTCAATGCAAAAGGGACATAGGTATCATAAAACACTACAAGAAAAATACCTATTCAGCCACACTTTTTTTAAGTTACATTTGAAAAGCGTAGCCTATTCTATGAATAGGCTATGCTTTTCTCCGTGCTGCCTTTTTATATGAGAAAGGATACACAATTGTGGCATCATTTAAAAAGTGTAGCCTTAGGTATTTTAGAAATCACTTATAAAGCGTTGCCGTAGGTTGACATCTATAGGTTCAGTTTTTGTATCAAAGGGGACACTTTTTGAGAGTAGCCTATTTATTAAGTTTTGGGTGCGTTTTTAAAAGTGATGCCTAATGTGTCTAGAGCAAAAAATTTGACACTTAGGGAATTTTTTCCTCTTTTCCCTAAAAGCAAAGTCACACTTCGTAAAATTTTTGTCATTCCCTCCAAATCTCACTGATCACCTCCAAAGCACGCACCTTCATCCCCTTTCGTAAACCCTCGAAAGCTCACGCAGCATCCATTGACCCTCTTCACTCTGCCTCCAAAGCTCACCATCAATCGTCGCCCCCCACTCAATCTCTTCACTCTCACCATTGACCCTCTCATTGTCGCTCTCGCCATTGACCCTCTCACTCTCGCCATTGACCCTCTCACCACAAGAAGAAACCCTCTCAATCTTGCCAGTGACCATCGTCGCCCCCCACTCACCACTCATCCACACTCACCACTCTCCACATTGCTGCACCACTGACTGTCGCTCCTCTTCGCCATCTTGCACTGATCGTCACTACGCCGCCCTCACCATCATCGCTGCTGCCGCTCTCACCATCGTCATTTCCGTGCTTCTCATCATCGTCTTCTCTGTGCTCACATCATTGAATAGGTATGTAGTGATTTCTATTTGGTTCTGAAATTTCAGAGGCTTAGGGTTCCAATTTTAGGGGTTTTAATTTGGGGATTTTAATCTGTGAAATATGGGTTTGTGAACCGTAATTTGATAACATGCATGCTGTTGTTGAGGAAGATGTGTGGTATTTTAGGGTTTGTGAACTGTGATTTAATATACAGCTTGTCTATTTTCTCTGTATTTTTGTTTGTGAGACTGAATCCAAATGCAGCATTAATAATTTTCTCAATGAATAAGTTGGCTTCCGTTTCTCTGTTTTCAGCTTCTGTTTCTTCTAGAAAACTTGGCTTTTGACGTATCTTACATTCTCTTATAAGTTTTTCATTTTTATCTTTTTTGTGTGTTTTTCTGTTTCATTTTAAAGTTTGTTCCTTTTACTTGATCTCCATGTCTAAAGGCATTACTGTGTTATAGAACTGATTTCTTTGTGGGAAAACTCCCCCCCTCCCCATCTTTTTTCCCTGGATCTTATGTGAGCTATGATAGCTCTGTTCAGAAGGGTATTTCAAAAGTTGAGAAGGAAGCCAAGGTAGTATTGATAATGACAAGAGATCACTAGAAACTTACTTGCAATCTTCAGTTAAGAAGTTAAAAGTCTCAATTTTAGGTGTATGAAACAAGACTGAGCTAGTTTTTAAGGAGCCCATTGTCTCTACTGAACAGGAATAGAGAAAGAATTTGGGTTGGTTCAATATTCTATTAAGGAATGTCAAACAAAGAGAAGGGATTGCACTCCCCAGAGAGAGATATTGAGAGCTATATTTCAAAGAAGAATGATGAAATGATTAAATTAAGAACTAGCTAGCTTTGTCTCAAATTGGTTTAATGAAAATGTTAACAAATTATAAGTAAAACTGACCAGCCATCAAATTGTAAATTGATAAAGTTTGAATTGAGGGTGTTTCAGTAATTTACAAGTTAACCTCATAATTGAGGCGTCTTAGCACCACCAAGGCGAATACTTTGCCAACTTAGTTTATTGAAATTCGATTGTTTTTAGGTTTTTTTATACTACAATATCTAAGAATATCAATATGTATCATTTCTCCTTTTGTTCATGGTTGGTTTTTTCATTAGCTTATTCATTGAGACTGAAACCAAATGCATGTTGAGGATTAATAATTTTCTTCGTCCGAAATTGTGTTTCCTTTTCAAGAGCAAAATTTGGTGGCTGCCATGAGTTTTAGATTGTTTTGATCACTCTCTCTCTCTCTGGCTCTTTGATCTCAACAGGAAAGGCAGCGTTTGCTCAGTGAGCCAGGTAACTTGTCATTTCTCAGCTCCATTATTGTGGTTGCATGCATAATTTGAAGTTTCCCTTCTTGTGTGTATTTGAGTAGGCACACCTGTCTCAATAAACTTGCTCTAAGTCAGACATTGTAAGTTTTCATTTTCTACCTTGTGATTGATTTTTAATTTTATGTCACGGAAAGGGTCTTTCAATTTTGTTTTCATTTTATTTTCCTTGAGGCTTTCTTGGTTGTTCTTTCTTCCCAATTTCCTCTACTCTTTATTTGAAGAGGATTTCTTTTCCTCAGAAGTCAGGTCACACTGTTCTTGTACTTTTCTGATTCTCTCTCTTTCCTCCAATAATATTTCTGCTTTTATTCAAGATCTTGTACTGTAGTAGTGCGGAGTTTTTTTTTTGGGCATTTATAATGTGTAGGGTGGCTAAACGACTTTATGCTTGACTTTTGAAGTTGCTTATTTATTTGATCACTTATTTATCTTAGTTAAAATTATTTTTTAAGCTTTGATGTTTTAGTTGCTGTTTAGTTGTACCTTCTTTCTCTTCTCTCTGTATGTGTGTTTTATTAAATTTTATAATGTTTCATCCACAATGAAGTTGTGGAATGTTGTTGGCTAATGGTTCCTATTAGAGTACTTCTTTCATTTGCATTAAACTTTTTTGTTTCAATGAGTTACTTTGGATTGGTTGACTTTTTCTTAATTTCTTTGGAACTAGCATTTTTCTTCCTTTTTGTTAAGTGATTAATGTGCTTTTTATTTTTATTTATTTTTCCAAAAAAAAAAACTTGAATGCTGGATGGCTTCATGTATACAAACCAGTGGTGCTATGATTCAGATTCATAATTTTGTTCCTTGGATTTTCCTTATCACTTAAGCATTTTTATTTTTGATAACATTGATCACTTTAGTTTAGCAAAAACAAATGGCTAGATTCTTATGCTTAGACTAGTTATACACTTGCCTATGGAATTTTCTTCCTCATTTTCTATGATAGTTCTAAATTTCAGTGATTCTTACTTGAGCTTTACTAATTTTCTACTGATGTAATTTTTTGTTTGATTTGCTATTTTGAACATAGCTAAGAATCGTCCATATATGTGAAGCAACTTTGACTAAGCGGTTGGTAGAGTTTGAGAATACAGAGTCTGTTAGCTTGACAGTATGTTTCTTATTCCCTGTTATTCTTTGAGGTGTAGGCTTAAATGGATGTTACACTGTTGATTGTTGAATAACCTTTTATTTTCCATTATTGTGGTTATCACTTTCTTCATATAGCCCAATGCCCTTTTTCATCTGTTTTCCTTTATTCACAAATTCAATATGATAAACGAAATTCTAATTAATAGCCATATTTATATACTTCAAATTTTGTTATTTTGCCATTATCTGTTGAATGATTTAATTGCTGTAGCTGCTGCTGGGTCCCAAATCTATTCGATTATATCAATTTAATTCTTGCTAAATGATGATTGTGCTAAATTCGTGGTTAAATGGTTGCATATGGCAATTATAATTTTTTTATGTGTAATTTTTACAGTTATTCGTGGATCAACACATTTTTCGAACTTAGATGTGGTATGTCCTTATCTATTCCTTGTTCTATAGTTTTTTACTTGCATTTACATTAATTACTATGGCTGGAAATGTTTGTTGGCTTTATTAACACTGAAGTTGTATTGCTATGGCTAAAATTTGTTTGTGTAATTCTGGTTGTTGTATTTTTTATTTTGTGCACTTGGTACATATGAATTTGTCCCTATATCTAATTTAAGTGTGAAAGTCTGGTTAATTAGTGCATGAAAAATGCTATAGGGACATATCAGGATTGTGTTAAAGAAAATGAAAGAAAGAAACACCTGTAGATTTTCATGGTTTGAATGAAACAAGATAATACATAATTCCTTGAATTTACCACTTCTGCCGTGACCATATTATTTTTTTTAGTATATGCTTTCTTGGTTTACTATGTCTACGTGTTCCATTTAATTTTTATAATTACGAATGTCATTATAAATATTTTTTTAACTACTTTTCTATATAATTATGTAGGGTAACAATGAAGATTAAGCAATGAAGATTAAGCTGACTATTATTGTGGTTTATTGGCTAAGATAGAGTGCTATAAATGTGGCTACGCTTTACAAGTGATGCAGTAGCGTTGAAAAGCGTAGCCTATTCTGGAAAAATGAAAGCTGAAAAGCGTAGCCTTTGGTCCTGGACAGCATCACTTGAAAAGCGTAGCCTATTCCCAAATGCCAAAAGCATAGTCCTTAGTGCAGAAAAGCGTAGCCTTTGAGAATAGGCAATGGCCGAATATGAATCACCCCAAAAAGCGTAGCCATAGCCCAAAAAGCATAGCCGTAGCCTAAGGCATCATTTTTTTTTCACTTTTGGCTACACTTTTCAAGTGTACCTGAATGGGTGTTTTTCTTGTAGTGAAAGATTGGCATTGACAGATAAATAATATCACCCAACAATGTAAAACAAGTCACTAAGCACCGAAATAATACAGGAAAAGATACAATAGTTGAATAAGAACATTTAACACCAATGGTTAAATAATAAACTTAGAAAAGAAAATAAAACATGCACGAGATTAAAATACAATAAATACAAATAAATTAAGTAAAATAGAATGAAAGAGAATAAGGATGAGAAGTTAAAGAAAGGAAGAAGAAGTAAGTAAGAAAGGAGGAAGAAAGAAGAAGAAAAGATAGAAGAAAGGAGAAAGAAAATGAAAATCAGAGCGCGACGCGCGTGCACAGGGCACGCGTGCACGTGATAAGTGAAGTAGCCATGCGACGCGTACGAGTCAGTTACGCGTACGCGTGGGTGGTCTGAAAGCGAAAGGACGTGCACGCGTCAGGGACGCGTACGCGTGAGTGATTTTGTGCCTCTAGCACAGTGCCAGTCCCAGACCATCACAACTCTCTGTTCAGCATGCTTGTACGCCGATTTTTATGCCCATGCGTACGCGTCACTGATGCTTACGCGTGGGTTAAACTTTCTACAGGGGACGCGTACGCGTGCGGTACGCGTACGCGTGGTGTGGCTTGTGCGCCATGCATAGGGGTGGCAATATGTACCCTACCCGCGGGTAGGGTAGGGTGTGGGTAGGGTTCTCGTGCGGGTCGGGTAGGGTGCGGGTTGAGTCTCAACCCTACCCGACCAATCCGCACTCTATATATGTTTATATTATATACTTATATAAAAATATATTTTAAGTGGATGTTGAATCAAAGACCTCTCACTAAATGCAAAAGATCTTTAACCACTAAAAAAAATCATTAATTGATAATTTAATATTTTTTTTACATAAAAATCAGTTCTATTTTAAATTATCATCAAGTTATATAATAATATTGTATATTTTTTGTAACCCGTGGGTAGGGTCGGGTACCCGCGGGTTAAGAGCGGGTAGGGTTAGGGTTGGATCCAAACCCTACCCTACCATACCCATTGCCACCCCTAGCCACGCACCCCTCCCGTGCGTCTCTCGCGCAACTCTCTATTCCTTTGCGCATACAAATACGACGTGTGCGCATCATGGACGCTTGCGCGTCGATCCCTCTTTGTTTTATGTAGAATGCAAAATGCAAAATGCAGAATGTAGATGATTATGCAGAAATTATGAATGAATACTGTGAAAAACAAAACAAAATAAAACTAGGAATGAAAAAGGACGATTATACCATGATGGGTTGTCTCCCACCTAGCACTTTTAGTTAAAGTCCTTAAGTTGGACATTTGGTGAGCTCCTTGTCATGGTGACTTGTGCTTGAACTCGTCTTGAAACTTCCACCAATTCTTGGACTTCCAGTGAGCTCTATCAATACAAAGTAAATTCTCCAAGCTTTGATGGAGTTCTTCACAAGCTTTGAGCTCCCAAAATTGATCCTCATATATTCCCGGATCCCAAATCTTGTTTCTACACCCGTCTTCAAGTGGATCATGATGATTCCATCCGAGTGGTTCAGCCTTGGAATTCTCATTTAAGCGCCTAAACATCCTCCTAGACCCAGTCAATTGAGGATTATACCAACCCTTGCAATTAGGCCTTGAGCTTCCAACCATAACGAACCTAGAATGTTGTTGTCAACCACTAACCATCTCTCTTTTACTCTTAAAGCCGCAGATAGCTCTAAGTTGTCCATTCATTTCAAGCAGACCATATTCAAGTGGGAAGGTACAGTTGAAGGATAAGAATTTTACCCACTTGAATGTTGGGTTGGATGGTAATGGCTTGGGGGAAAGTATCTCCAATTGCAGCCTTGCCAATGTATGCTTCTCTCTCTTGGGCTCCTCTTTGATGACTTTCACCTCTTGACACACTTCTGCAACAGTAACCTCTTCCTCTTCAACTATGATATGCCTTGGAGGTTGTACACCCTCTTCAACATCAAATTCAAACGTCTTGAAATGAGGCTCTATGACTTGAGGTTCCCAAAGAGGTTCCGCATCTCCTAAGTCTTCAACCACTTCCTCTTCTTCAATAATTTCGGCTTCCTCCACTTGCTCTAGTACAAAATCCAGCTCCTCCTTGATGACTTCCACCTCTTGACAACTTTCTTCAAGGGTCTCTCCTACCTCCACCTTTTGGGCCTCCTCTTGCTTCTCTTGAAGTATGTATGCGTGAATCCAATCCATTACGTCCCTAAGACGATCCTTTCTCTCTTGGTCCATGTCAATAGCGTACTTGGGATCCTGTTGCTCTTGGATTGATGGATATGAGTGAAAAGTAAGTGCATTAGAGCTTGAGGGTTGAGTATTGGGGGTAAAGGATGGATCCATACGAAATTTAAGAGCTTGGATAGTAGAGGTGAGACCGGTGAGAGTAGAGGTAAGTGTGGTTTGAAGCTCTCTTTGCCCTTGGTGAATAACACTAAGGGTATCAACTATGGGAGTTTGGAGTGGATAGGAGACTTCATTTGTTGGGAGAAAAGGCTCATAATACGGAGGTGGTTCTTCTTGATAAGGGGATAGAGATGGTGTATATTGAGGTGGTAGTTCTGGGTATGGTTCATATGGTTCATATGGTGGTTGGTGTGGTGGATAAGGGTTAGGGTCGTATGGTGGTGTTTGGTAGTAGGGGACTTGTGAGTATGGTGGTTCAAAGCTATGTTGAGGAGGGGGTTCATAGGTATATTGTGGTGGATGTTGATTGTCACGAAGAGGTCCACCATAACCATTGTCTTAGTAAGCATCATAGAATGGTTGTTGATAATTCCTTGGAGGTGGTTGTTGCCAAGAGCGTTGATCAAATCCTTGTGGCTCCTCCCATCTTTGATTGTCCCATCCTTGATCCAAGCTTTCATTGTAATCTCCTCTTACTACAACGTGATTGTAACCAAACTCATAGCCAAAGAGGTGAGAATTCATAGTAGTAAGAGAAATAAAAACTAATAAAAATTAATGAAAATAAACTCCTAAAACTAAAAATACTAACAAAGAAATGAGAAAGCAAAATTATTTATAATAACTAATAATAAGGCACACGTTTGCAATTCCCCGGCAACGGCGCCATTTTGATGAACGGATTTTTGCTAGTAGAGAATTCACAAATGAAACCTCGTTGTAAGTATAGTTTCTAAACCAACAATAATCCTTTCATACAAAAATTTGGTTGTCACTAAAGCAAACCCAATAAAAATAATAACCGAAGTATTTAAACCTCGGGTCGTCTCTCAAGGAATTGCAAGGAAGTGTTCTGATAATTGGTTATGCAAAGGTATATTTTGGGGTTTTGTGAATAAGAGAATAAGAAAAAGTAAATGGTAATGAAAATAAAATAATAAAGAGGTCTGGGCAAGGTTTGATGGTCAAGGATCTCTATCCTTATCACTAACCACAACATGAGAATTGGCAAGGATCAATCCCATTAAATCATCCTCTAACTAGTAGTAAAGGAAAGTTAAATGAGCTATATCAATCCAAGTCCATAAGTCCTAGCTCTCCACCAATTCAATTAGTGAGAACTAGAGTTAATGGCTCCAATCATCAATTACTTGGACATTAGTAACTCAAGAGTTCGTAAGTTACCATCCCAAGCCAAGAACATAAAATCCTACTCTAACATCCTTCCAAGCATTTTATCAAACACTTGGTAGGCACAAAATAAAAGCATAGAAATTATGGCAACTAAAACACTTGGTAGGCATTTGATGCGTCCAGCACGTGGCTCTATCACGCGTACACGTGTATTGAACTTTTCCCAGGTCATCCGTACGCGTGATCCATGCATGTGCGTCACCTAACAACATGGAGACTATGGCAAATTATATCTCATTTTGAAGCCCTGGATGTTAGCTTTCCAACGCAATTGGAACTGCCTCATTTGGACCTCTGTAGCTCGAGTTATGGTCAATTAAGTACGAAGAGGTCAGACTTGACAGCTTTGCAATTCCTTCAATTTCTTGTATTCCTTCCACTTTTGCATGATTCCTTTCCATCCTCTAAGTCATTCCTGCCCTGTAAACCCTGAAATCACTTAACACACATATCACGGCATCGAATGGTAATAAGAGGGGATTAAACATAGCAAATTTAAGGCCAAAGAAGCATGTTTTCAATCATAGCACAAAATTAGGAAGAAAAATGTAAAACATGCGAATTATATGAATAAGTGTGAGTTTAGTGGATAAAATCCACTCAATTAAGTATAAGATGTTCCACGAAATAGTGGTGCATCAAATCTCCCCACACTTAAACATTAGCATGCCCTCATGCTAAGCTCAAGGAGACAAAAGGAATGAATGGGGGAAAGTAAGACTCATGAAATACAACCTATGAATGCAACTATATGCTAAGATGTTTCTATCTACTTGGTTAAAAGTAAATAAGCTCTACAAGACAAAAATAAACTAGATTCCAATAATTCAAATCACATAATAAAAGACAGGTAAACTTGAAAGAAGATAGCTCATGAAAGCAGGGAACATAGAATCAAGCATTGAACCCTCACAGGAAGTGTATATGCACTCTAATCACTCAAGTGTCTAGGGTTAATCCACTTTACTCTTCTCTAGTCATGCTTCCTAAAACTTTGTTCTTCATCTAACCAATCAACAAAGATTTAGTATACCAATGCAAATATCATTAGGTCTTTTCAAGGTTGTAATGAGGCTAAGGTAAGGATGAGGATATATGTATGGCCAAGTGAGCTATAATATGAATCTTTGACTAACCTAAGCTTTCATCTAACACACACACACACTCTATGTAACTCTAAAATCATACCCAGCTACCCATTATTCTCACTTTTGCATCACATACTTATGTACCAAATTTTCCTTAATTTCACCACATATGCATTGATCTTTTAATAAACTTAGCATTGGGGTAATTTTGTCCCCTTATTTAATTACTTATTTATTTATTATCTTTTTTTATTTTTTATTTTATATTTTTTTTATGAACATGAAAGCAAACTTAATTTATCAATGCACATGGTTTTTCTGGTCTCACATGAGTAGGCACCCAAATTCCCAATATTTAAATAAAATAGAAACACAACACAATTTCATCAATCCAAGTTCCCATAATTCCCCACACTTAATTAATACACAATCTCTATCTTAAGCTAACCAAAGAATCACTTGGTGTAATTAATTGTTTTTCCGCTTAAGGCTAGTGATGTGGTAAAATATAGAACAAAAGGGGATTAAAAGGCTCAAAGTGGCAAATAATGGTAATTGAAAGGGTAGGCTATTTGGGATAAGTGAGCTAATAACAATTGATGGCCTCAATCATACGTATGCATGTAAATACACTAAACAATGGACATATAGAATGGAACAAAATATAGATTACAATTGTAGAGAAAAAAACACACAAGAATTTCATGGTTAAATAGTGTAACCATATAATTAAGCTCAAAATCTCACAGGTTGTGTGTTCTTAGCTATAATTCATGCTCCAAATTACAATCTTCAAACAAGTTTAACACAAAAGTTTTCAATTTAAATTAGTGAAATATTATAAAAATTTCTTGAAAAAAAAATATTACTTCAACCAAGTAGTAGCTAAATGCACAAAATTAAACAAACATGCAATCAAACATGCAAATGCAACAATGAACTAAGAAAGAAAATAAAACATTGGTGTTGAGAAAAATAACTAACCCACGGAAGTCGGTATCGACCTCCCCACACTTAAAGATTGCACCGTCCTCGGTGCATGCAAAGAAGTGCAAGTGGACGGGTTGCTACAACTGATGCTTTTCTCCAATTATTGTGCAGATGGACTTGTCTGTCTTCCCATTGATAAGCTTTTCCTTTTCCTTCTTGGTGGTCATCCTGAAAGAAGAGGAAAGAGAAGAAAAGTAACCCAGAAATAAAGATAGAAAACAAATAAAATATGGTTGGGTTAATACCAAATAATGAGAGTCTCAATTACATGGTAGCTACAACATGCAAGTGAGAAAGTAGTAGAAGCAAATGGCATATCAATAGTGCAAAAATTGCAACAATGGGAAAGAGATAGTAGTTAATGAAAGACAGTATAAGTTCATGTCAATGCAAAAGGGACACAGGTATTATAAAAGATTGGCATTGACAAATAAATAATATCACCCAACAATGTAAAACAAGTCACTAAGCACCGAAATAATACTGAAAAAGATACAACAGTTGAATAAGAACATTTAACACCAATGGTAAAATAATAAACTTAGAAAAGAAAATAAAACATGCACGAGATTAAAATGCAATGAATGCAAATAAATTAAGTAAAATAGAATGAAAGAGAATAAGGATGAGAAGTTAAAGAAAGGAAGAAGAAGAAGTAAGTAAGAAAGGAAGAAGAAAGAAGAAGAAAAGATAGAAGAAAGGAGAAAGAAAATGAAAATCAGAGCGCGACGCGCGTGCGCATGATAAGTGAAGAAGGCATGCGACGCGTTCGAGTCAGTTACGCGTACGCGTGGGTGGTCTAAAAGCGAAAGGACGCGCACGCTTCAGGGACGGGTACGCGTGAGTGATTTTGTGCCTTTAGCACAGTGCCAGCCCTAGACCATCACAACTCTCTGTTCAGCACGCTTGTACGCCAATTTTTGTGCCCATGCGTATGCGTCACTTACGCTTGTGCACCACGCACCCCTTCCGCGCGTCTCTCGCGCAACTCTCCGTTCATTTGCACATACAAATACGATGCGTGCGCGTCGTGGACGCTTGCGCGTCGATCCCTCTTTTTTTATGCAGAATGCAAAATGCAGAATGCAGAATATAGATGATTATGCAGAAATTATGAATGAATACTGTGAAAAACAAAACAAAATAAAACTAGGAATGAAAAGTCACGATTATACCATGGTGAGTTGTCTCCCACCTAGCACTTTTAGTTAAAGTCCTTAAGTTGGCTATTTGGTGAGCTTCTTGTCATGGTGGCTTGTGCTTGAACTCGTCTTGAAACTTCCACCAATGCTTGGACTTCCAGTAAGCTCTATCAATACAAAGTAAATTCCCCAAGCTTTGATGGAGTTCTTCACAGGCTCTGAGCTCCCAAAATTGATCCTCATATATTGCCGGATCCCAAATCTTATTTCTACACCCGTATTCAAGTGGATCATGATGATTCCATCCAGGTGGTTCAGCCTTGGAATTCTTATTTATGTGCCTAAACATCCTCCTAGACCCAGTCAATTGAGGATTATACCAACCCTTGTAATTAGGCCTTGAGCTTCCAACCATAACGAACCTAGGATGCTGTTGCCAACCACTAACCATCTCTCTTTTACTCTTAAAGCCGCAGATAGCTCTAAGTTGTCCATTCGTTTCAAGCAGACCATATTCAAATGGGAAGGTACAGTTGAAGGATAAGAATTTTACCCACTTGAATGTTGGGTTGGATGGTAATGGCTTGGGGAAAAGTATCTCCAGTGGCAGCCTTGCCAATGTATGCTTCTCTCTCTTGGGCTCCTCTTTGATGACTTCCACCTCTTGACACGCTTCTGCAATAGTAACCTCTTCCTCTTCAACCATGATATGCCTTGGAGGTTGTACACCCTCCTCAACATCAAATTCAAACGTCTTGGAAGGAGGCTCTATGACTTGAGGTTCCCATGGAGGTTCCGCATCTCCTAAGTCTTCAACCTCTTCCTCTTCTTCAATAATTTTGGCTTCCTCCACTTGCTCTAGTACAAAATCCAGCTCCTCCTTGATGACTTCCACCTATTGACAACTTTTTTCAAGGGTCTCTCCTACCTCCACCTTTTGGGTCTCCTCTTGCATCTCTTGAAGTATGCATGCATGAACCCGATCCATTACGTCCCTAAGACGATCCCTTCTCTCTTGTTCCATGTCAATAGCGTACTAGGGATCATGTTGCTCCTGGATTGATAGATTTGAGTGAAAAATAAGTGCACCAGAGCTTGAGGGTTGAGTATTGGGGGTAAAGGATGGATCCATACGAAATATAAGAGTTTGGAGTGGATATGAGGCTTCATTTGTTAGGAGAAAAGGCTCATAATACGGAGGTTGTTCTTCTTGATAAGGGTATAGAGATGGTGTATATTGAGGTGGTGGTTCTGAGTATGGTTCATATGGTTCATATGGTGGTTGGTGTGGTGGATAAGGGTTATGGTGGTGTTTGGTAGTAGGGGGCTTATGAGTATTGTGGTTCAAAGCTATGTTGAGGAGGGGGTTCATAGGTATACTGTGGTGGGTGTTGATTTTCACGAAGAGGTCCACCATAACTATTGTCTTGGTAAGCATCATAGAATGGTTGTTGATAATACCTTGGAGGTGGTTGTTGCCAAGAGGGTTGATCAAATCCTTGTGGCTCCTCCCATCTTTGATTGTCCCATCCTTGATCCAAGCTTTCATTGTAATCTCTTCTTCCCACAACGTGATTGTAACCAAACTCATAGCCAAAGGGTTGAGAATTCATAGTAGTAAGAGAAATAAAAACTAATAAAAATTAATGAAAATAAACTCCTAAAACTAAAAACACTAACAAAGAAACGAGAAAGCAAAATTATTTACAATAACTAATAATAATACACACATCTGCAATTCCCCGGCAACGGCGCCATTTTGATGAACGAATTTTTGCTAGTAGAGAATTCACAAATGAAACCTCGTTGTAAGTATAGTTTCTAAACCAACAATAATCCTATCATACAAAAATTTGGTTGTCACTAAAGCAAACCCAATAAAAATAATAACCGAATTATTTAAACCTCAGATCGGCACTCAAGGAATTGCAGGGAAGTGTTCTTATAATTGGTTATGCAAAGGTATGTTTTGGGATTTTGTGAATAAGAGAACAAGAAAAAGTAAATGGTAATGAAAATCAAATAATAAAGAGGTCTTGGCAAGGTTTGGTGGTCAAGGATCTCTATCTTTATCACTAACCACAACATGAAAATTGGCAAGGATCAATCCCATTAAATCATCCTCTAACTAGTAGTAAAGGAAAGTTAAATGAGCTATATCAATCCAAGTCCATAAGTCCTAGCTCTCCACCAATTCAATTAGTGAGAACTAGGGTTAATGGCTCCAATCATCAATTACTTGGACATTAGTAACTCAAGAGTTCCTAAGTTACCATCCCAAGCCAAGAACATAAAATCCTACTCTAACATCCTTTCAAGCATTTTATCAAACACTTGGTAGGCACAAAATAAAAGCATAGAAAAGTAATAATAGAATATAAGATCTAAAACCAATAATTGCAAGATCAATGATAACAAATAAAGGAAGAAGCAATAAACATGAAATACCTCAAATTGCATTAAATAGAAAATCAAATCTAACACAGAGTTCATAAATTCAATTGGGAAGATAAATAAACTAGAATGCTAAGACAATTAAAAGTAGAAGAGAAACTACATTAAAGGAACATTGAACCTGAAATTGAGAAGAAATAAACCTAAAACTAAGAGAAATCCTAAAACCTAGAGAGAGGAGAGAGCCTCTCTCCCTAGAAAACTACATCTAAAACCTAAATTGTGAATAATGAGAAGTATGAATGAATGACTGATTCTCCCACTCTGCAGCTTTTAATATGTATTTTTTGGGGCATAAACTGGGTCAAAAACAGCCCAGAAATCGCCCCCAGTATTTTTTGATGCGTCCAGCACGTGGCTCTATCACGCGTACGCGTGGATTGAACTTTTCCCAGGTCACGTGTACGCGTGATCCACGCATGCGTGTCACCTAACAATATGGAAACTATGGCAAATTATATTGCATTTTGAAGCCCCGAATGTTAGCTTTCCAACGCAATTGGAACTACCTCATTTGGACGTCTGTAGCTCAAGTTATGGTCAATTAAGTACGAAGAGGTCAGACTTGACAGCTTTGCAATTCCTTCAATTTCTTGTATTCCTTCCACTTTTGCATGATTTCTTTCCATCCCCTAAGCCATTCCTGCCCTGTAAACCCTGAAATCACTTAACACACATATGACGGCATCGAATGGTAATAAAAGGGGATTAAACATAGCAAATTTATGGTCAAAGAAGCATGTTTTCAATCATAGCACAAAATTAGAAAGGAAAATGTAAAACATGTGAATTATGTGAATAAGTGTGAGTTTAGTGGATAAAATTTACTCAATTAAGTATAAGATGTACCATGAAATAGTGGTGCATCAATACCTTACCACACAGAGCTTTATGCTTAGGACGTAAATCAGAGTTAGCGAGGCGCTACAACCTCTAAAACTAAAAATAAGTATATAAATATAGTTGAAAGAAATTATAACTAGGAGACTTGAATAAGAAGCTAAAGTAAAGCGTAACAAAAATCACATCACTCACGTTCGGATAAGTGTACAAGGATAAATAAGATTGGAAGGAAGGATAAATTATATACAAAGAACAGAGTTCCAAAATATACACATATCAAGTTCCAGGCTTGACCTGCGAAGTGAAGGCCGGCTAGAGTGTACATACATACATATATATAACCAAAAAGGATCCCAACCATAAGACAAAATACCTGCTTCTCCAAGTCAACCTCTAAGAGGGACAAACATACAAGTTATATACAAAGTGAAGAATCTATTTATATATACATAACCAAAATATAAACACTAAAACCTAAAAGGGTTCTTCACTTCCAAAGAGTCTCCAAGCTCCAATTTAGCTAGTCCAACCACAATTGCTCCAAATCAAGCATTCAAGACCTTCCATTTAACTTCAATTTCACATGCACACAATCTAATTTCACACAATTTCACAATAATCAACACAAGGTTCACTAATTCACTAACTTACAAGGATTCAAAAGTTCCTTATCTTACCCACTCGAAATTGAGATAAAACTTACTTATAATCTACGATAGAGTACCCCTAAACAATCAAAATCACAATAATTTAACATCTCCAAAACCAAAAATGCAAAATTATAGGGGAGGGATAACTGGGCACGAATTTCGGAAATTCTTATCACTTTGTTTAGTTAGGATTGAAGAGCTCGATGAAACAAACGCGTGGCCACAAACGGCTCATCAATTGGAGCTTCGGATTGAAAGTTATGGAAGATTGAAATTAGAAGTGAAATTTGGTTTAGAGTTCTTGAGCTCTCTCCCTCAGTATCACCGTGTCCTCTCTCTTCACTTGGTGTAATGAGCTAAACGCTCATGATAGGTGATTAAATGGGTTTGGCTTTGGGCCAAAAATGAGCTCGGTCCAATCGGTTCGGCCCGTTGGCTCAATTTTGGGCCAAAACCTTTAAAATTAGTATTCAAATTTGTATTTTAATTATTTTTACTCTTCTATTATATCAAATTTAATTTCTCAATTTTTTAAATAATAAATAATTTATTAGTTAATTATTGATTAATTTTCAGAGTTTTACAAGTGGCTTCCGAAACATCATTAATTAACCACCATGCTTCATCCGCTGTCTTGTATTTCACAAGAGACCCACTACTAGATGCATCAAGGAGCCTCTTGTCTTGTGTACAAAGGCCTCCACAAAAATAACTAATAAGAAAAGGATCATCCATCCTATGATGGGGACAAGAATCTAATAATCTCTAGAACCGAGTCTAATACTCATGAAGTGATTCTTGATCCCTTTGCATAATACCAGAGATTTTTTCCGGATGTAATCAGTCCTTTCCGAAGAAAATAATTTATCCAAGAACTCCTTTTTCAATAAGTCTTAATCAGTCACCACAGCATCAGATTGAGCATAAAACCATTCTTTCGCTTGTCCCTCAAGAGAAAAGAAAAAAATGAAGACCATGACGACCACTTCATCAGACCCATGTCTCCTAGCAATAGAGCATGCCACTTGAAAATCCCTCAAGTATTTAATAGGATCTTGGCATAACAACCCGTGATATTTAGGCAATAAATTAATCAGACTATTCTTCAATTCAAAGTGTGCATCTAAGTTAGGGTATCATTCTTGAAGTGGTTGAAGGACAAGGTCTGGTGCTCCTTGCTCATGCAAGGTAATCCTTCGAGGTTCAGCCATCTGGTTATCATCTGCAATACTCAGAGGTATGTCAGCAGTCCCAACAGAAAAGTAAGATGTCCCTTTGTTGAATGAAGAGTATAAATCACGATCGCATTGGACTAGTGTTTTGGAAGGTCCCTCAAAAGAGGCCGATGCACTAGCCGTATAATCTAACTGACGCCTAGCTTACCAAATGTGAAGTAAGGTTCTTTTACTTTTAGGATCAAATTTGGCTATGCTTGGATCCGGTTGTAATTGATTCATTCAACTTAGAGATCATAAGCTCATGCATTACAAAGACTTAAAGGAGAAACAAAAGCAAATAAACTATGTACAATATCTACATATTCACATAAACCAACAATAAGACACACATTGATACGATCCCCATCAATGGCACCAAAAACTTGATGGAGGCCAATCGTCAGTCTAGAATTTCTCACAAGAATACGCTCATGTCGAAGTATAGTTCCAAACCAACAACTAGCTATCCAGTCAAAGTTTAGTTTGGTTGTCACAAATTTAACCCAATAAAAATAACTAAAAGTATTACTCTCGGGTCGAGCTCCCTAGGATGTGCAATTGTGTATATCAAAGTTAGTTGAGGTATCGAGGGTTGATAAGCATAGACAAGAATTTAAACTTAGTGAAACTTAATATGCAAGAAACTTAAATTACAAGAAATTAAATCAAAGGTGATTGAAGCATTATCTAAGCAAGTATCAATCTAACAAGAAAAGGTATGAACTTAAATCTATTTTAAAACTAATTCAACTAACTAAAAGTAACTAAAGCAAGAAATAAACAAAGGAAGTTTTGAAGTTTTAGTATAATTTGTGAAAGACTCTTGGCTAAGGTATGAGAATCGAGATCACTATCCTTGTCTAATAACCATATAATGACAATTATATGGAATCAATCCCATTATGTCTACTCCTATGATTGAAGTACATTAAATAGGCATAGTCAATATCACCCCATAAGTCCCAACTAACTACCAATTGACTTAGTAGAAGATTAGTATCAATGGGTATCAAATTGACTAACATAGACTCTCAAATTATCAATCTAATTAGACCCAATGACTCAAGGCCACTCAATTCCTTTAACCTAGGCCAAGAGTATGAAAAACTACTCCATAATTAAAGAAATATTTCATCAAACACTTGGTATGCACTAATCAAAGACATGAATAAATTGCAAATTAAATAGAATTTAGAACTACCCACTACATATAATCACTATCAAGGACCATAATAAACATAAAAAGAATATAAAATGTCAAATTCAATCAAAGAAAATTCAATATTCACAAGAGTTCAAACTAGAATCATAAGTAACAAAAGTGAACAATTAACAAACAACTATGAAACTAAGAGTGCAACAACTACTAATTCAAAAGGAAAACTAAAACTAAACAAGATCTAAATCAAAATGCAATAACAAAAGTGTAATGATCCTAAGAAAACTTAGAGAGAAGGTAGAATTTCTCCCTCTTAAAAACTAAAAGCAAAAATTAGGTAAATTATATCTATGTGTGTATGTGTGTTATTCCCCCTCCATCCTTCCCTCAATTAGCTTCAAGTTGGCCTTAGAAATGGGTCCAAAAGCCTTTAGAAATTGTCCTTCACGTGTTTCTTTAATGAGGCACGTTCTGGGTATCTTATGTACGCGACAGGTGCATGCGTACGCGACTTTGTCAAAACTCAAGGGTCGTGTACGCGGCCATAGTTTTGCATATGCGGGACTGTCAGGATTCAGATAATGCATAAGCGGGTGTGATATCGCGTATGCGGGCTGGAAAAATTCCCAAGCTTCCAATCTTTATGATTCCTCACTTTCACATGCTATCTTCTTCACTTTTACATGCTATTCTTACCCCCATATATCCTGAAACACTTGAATACATATGTAAAGGCACCAAATAGAATGAATAAGTGAATTTAATCGATCACTTAAATCCTCAAAAAGCATGTTTTTAATCATTAAGCACAATTAGGAGAAATTCATAAAATGCTATATCAGTGAATAGATGCAAGATAAGTTGATAAAATCCATTCAATTTAATATAAGATAAACCATAAAATTGTGGTTTATCAAAGATCAAGAAATTTTCGTAAGTTTTTAACTCACTAAATCTTTAATCTTGAACTTATTATCATCAAGAAATTTCGTTATTCATAGAATCTTAAAGTAACATGGTGAGGGGTGGAGCTTACACAATGTAACATTTTATATGTTTATTAATATTTATGACTAATTGAAACTAATTTTAATGCACATTCTATCTTTGCCTCTATTCTGAATTTCTAACCAATCAATTTTATTTTAATGACTCAACCTTCTTTAATGAAGTATCAATGTTCGAATGCTTTCTCTAAAGTTTTTAAAAAATTTTAGCCACAACCATCTTGGTACCTATAAGCAATAACATGAAAGTTAAGGTAGTGGAGATCTCCACAGAATGTGAAAACACAATTGATAAAGAAAATTATTTTTTATATATAAAAT
>NC_029789.2:27587768-27590376 GCF_000816755.2 Arachis ipaensis
AAAGATGTATAACGTCTAACATTTATTAAAATAAGAGTAGTTTAGTCTAGTTTGAGTTGAAGTCTATCCCATATAAAACATTGCATGCATAACATTTAAAAAAAAATCTATACATCAAGAAATAAACCTAAAAGGTGACGGTTCTAAGAACTATTAATATGAAACAAAAAATTAACCCAAATTATTTAATCAGATTAATAAATATACAGCTTTACTTCTTTTGTATAGATCCTAAAGCTCAGACCTTTTTTTTTGCAATATTCTTTTTATCTGTAGCAGCAAACAACATCCACATTAGGTATTAAGCAAAATCATAGGATGCAAATTATGAAGAGAAAAAATGATAAAAAGATAAAGATTCACTTTGATAGATAGTTGTCATTTTATTTTTATTAATTTTTTAAAATAAATTTATATACATTTTCTTATTCTCTTCTCACAACTTTTTTTATCATAGAATTATTCAAATAGAATAATACAATTGGGCAAAGTTATACCTTCATTATATAAATAATAACCACAACAGATATTTTCATTGCTTATAAGATAGAGTGAAGAGGTTTCATTAATATGACCAGAGTATATATAGACCACCAACCTAATTAACTAGAACTAATCAAGTATAGCTTCATAATTATAAATAAATAAAAAATGAAAAAAAAAAGAAACTTGTGAAGCAATCATAATGATAAGAAAGAATATGGACATGACATGTAGGTTGGTTAAGAAAGAGAGAACTAAAATCTAGTGGAGAGTGTAGGTTGAAGGATAATAGCCGAGCTCATGCATGAATAAGGTGACTATTATGACTACCAATTTAGTTTTGGATTTTCTCCATCAATGATTCTACACCAGACAAAGATGCCTCTACACAATAACAAAACAAATGTCATCAACATGAAAATATATACATCATATCAAATAGTAAGGAACACAAACAACTCATCATCACAATCCATTACCAATCTGTGATTGAAGAAGTAGTAATGTTTTTTAACATCTGGTTATTATACTCCAAGAAGCTGGACTTGTCCATTGGTTGCAGATCTAGAGAATTGCATTGCTGAATTGAAATAGTTTCTTAGGACTAGCATTCATGCTAGACGTGCTCAATTGGGTAAAATTTTTGAATTAGATCATGCCACTTTGAAATCAGATGGTATTTTTTGTAGCAGTCCAAAGGGTTGGTTTACTTTTGGACATGTCTCATTTGCTCTTCTCTTCTTTTTCGGGCACATTTGGTATGGTGCTAGAACTTTGTTCCGAGATGTTTTTGCTGGCATCGATCCCGATTTAGATGCTCAAGTAGAATTTGGAGCATTCCAAAAACTGGGCGATCCAACTACAAGAAGGCAAATAGTCTGATTCGGATAGAACGTTATTTTTGTTGTTGTTTTTTTTTTTACTATACTTTTGTTTGGGGTAACAAACCTTCGATCCATGCCTAAAAAGAAAGGGGTAGGTAATACGTTATATAAAATGAATATATTCGTGATAAAATTTCAATATATATTTTTTTTATTATATTTTTTTTATAACAGAATCGAGGAGTTGGGATCAAATGGTATAGTTTTCTTTTGTTGGGAAATTAGAGGATTTTTGTGTTGTTTCTTTTTTACTATACTTTTGTTTGGGATGATTTAAATTAAATCATAGAGAATTTGTTTAATCTTGATTTGAATGATTGTATTTTTTCACTCTAATCTAATAAACAGGTATGAAAGCTATAATTGTAAACCACGATGAAATTTATGGAAGCATTGGCTTATACATTCCTCTTAGTCTCGACTTTAGGAATAATTTTTTTGCTATCTTTTTAGAGAACCCCCTAAAGTTCCAACTAAAAAGACGAAATATTTTTTATTATCTCGATTGAAATAATGAGCCTTAATATTGGTCCATTCTAGGCACCAAAGATCAAATTACAGAAAGTAATTTGAATGAATGGTGAAGTATTTTGTTGTGTTATGAAGCAAACTGTAGCAAGTACGACTACCACTGCCTCTTGCCTCCTCCTTATCTACCATAAACATATCTACCACCACCATGTCTCAACTATTATCATGATGACAGATTGAAAAAAATAATAAAGCGGAGAAGCAATTGGAAGACTATACTAAACAATGGAAGTAGGAGGGTTTATAATAGGTGAGAGTAATGCATATAATGTATGGTGGGTAAATTTAAATTTTGAAAACAATAAAAAAATTTAAAAAACAAGTATATATAAGAGAAAATGATCAGAAGACGAAAAAATTAATTGAAATAAGAGGATAGTTGACAAAAGAAACGATTGGTAATGAAGGAGAATAGTTGGAAGGAGTTGTTAGAACTCCAAAGACATGGAAGCTAAATAATAAAGTTCATTCGAACAAAGAATGAAGGGATAAGTAGTATTTTGATATGTTTGAGGTGTAAATCAAAATTATTCCTAATATTTTTTCTTATTTAAAACTGTCTTTAATGTTAAATTTAATATTAAAATCATCTTTTTAAAATTTTTGGACAAAAATACTTTTCTATTTGTAATTGTTAGTTATGAATTTTAAAATAAATAAATAGATAAAATAAATAAATAAATAAATAAATATAATAATTATATATACAT
>NC_029789.2:27594308-27596919 GCF_000816755.2 Arachis ipaensis
AAAGATGTATAACGTCTAACATTTATTAAAATAAGAGTAGTTTAGTCTAGTTTGAGTTGAAGTCTATCCCATATAAAACATTGCATGCATAACATTTAAAAAAAAATCTATACATCAAGAAATAAACCTAAAAGGTGACGGTTCTAAGAACTATTAATATGAAACAAAAAATTAACCCAAATTATTTAATCAGATTAATAAATATACAGCTTTACTTCTTTTGTATAGATCCTAAAGCTCAGACCTTTTTTTTTGCAATATTCTTTTTATCTGTAGCAGCAAACAACATCCACATTAGGTATTAAGCAAAATCATAGGATGCAAATTATGAAGAGAAAAAATGATAAAAAGATAAAGATTCACTTTGATAGATAGTTGTCATTTTATTTTTATTAATTTTTTAAAATAAATTTATATACATTTTCTTATTCTCTTCTCACAACTTTTTTTATCATAGAATTATTCAAATAGAATAATACAATTGGGCAAAGTTATACCTTCATTATATAAATAATAACCACAACAGATATTTTCATTGCTTATAAGATAGAGTGAAGAGGTTTCATTAATATGACCAGAGTATATATAGACCACCAACCTAATTAACTAGAACTAATCAAGTATAGCTTCATAATTATAAATAAATAAAAAATGAAAAAAAAAAGAAACTTGTGAAGCAATCATAATGATAAGAAAGAATATGGACATGACATGTAGGTTGGTTAAGAAAGAGAGAACTAAAATCTAGTGGAGAGTGTAGGTTGAAGGATAATAGCCGAGCTCATGCATGAATAAGGTGACTATTATGACTACCAATTTAGTTTTGGATTTTCTCCATCAATGATTCTACACCAGACAAAGATGCCTCTACACAATAACAAAACAAATGTCATCAACATGAAAATATATACATCATATCAAATAGTAAGGAACACAAACAACTCATCATCACAATCCATTACCAATCTGTGATTGAAGAAGTAGTAATGTTTTTTAACATCTGGTTATTATACTCCAAGAAGCTGGACTTGTCCATTGGTTGCAGATCTAGAGAATTGCATTGCTGAATTGAAATAGTTTCTTAGGACTAGCATTCATGCTAGACGTGCTCAATTGGGTAAAATTTTTGAATTAGATCATGCCACTTTGAAATCAGATGGTATTTTTTGTAGCAGTCCAAAGGGTTGGTTTACTTTTGGACATGTCTCATTTGCTCTTCTCTTCTTTTTCGGGCACATTTGGTATGGTGCTAGAACTTTGTTCCGAGATGTTTTTGCTGGCATCGATCCCGATTTAGATGCTCAAGTAGAATTTGGAGCATTCCAAAAACTGGGCGATCCAACTACAAGAAGGCAAATAGTCTGATTCGGATAGAACGTTATTTTTGTTGTTGTTTTTTTTTTTACTATACTTTTGTTTGGGGTAACAAACCTTCGATCCATGCCTAAAAAGAAAGGGGTAGGTAATACGTTATATAAAATGAATATATTCGTGATAAAATTTCAATATATATTTTTTTTATTATATTTATTTTATAACAGAATCGAGGAGTTGGGATCAAATGGTATAGTTTTCTTTTGTTGGGAAATTAGAGGATTTTTGTGTTGTTTCTTTTTTACTATACTTTTGTTTGGGATGATTTAAATTAAATCATAGAGAATTTGTTTAATCTTGATTTGAATGATTGTATTTTTTCACTCTAATCTAATAAACAGGTATGAAAGCTATAATTGTAAACCACGATGAAATTTATGGAAGCATTGGCTTATACATTCCTCTTAGTCTCGACTTTAGGAATAATTTTTTTGCTATCTTTTTAGAGAACCCCCTAAAGTTCCAACTAAAAAGACGAAATATTTTTTATTATCTCGATTGAAATAATGAGCCTTAATATTGGTCCATTCTAGGCACCAAAGATCAAATTACAGAAAGTAATTTGAATGAATGGTGAAGTATTTTGTTGTGTTATGAAGCAAACTGTAGCAAGTACGACTACCACTGCCTCTTGCCTCCTCCTTATCTACCATAAACATATCTACCACCACCATGTCTCAACTATTATCATGATGACAGATTGAAAAAAATAATAAAGCGGAGAAGCAATTGGAAGACTATACTAAACAATGGAAGTAGGAGGGTTTATAATAGGTGAGAGTAATGCATATAATGTATGGTGGGTAAATTTAAATTTTGAAAACAATAAAAAAATTTAAAAAACAAGTATATATAAGAGAAAATGATCAGAAGACGAAAAAATTAATTGAAATAAGAGGATAGTTGACAAAAGAAACGATTGGTAATGAAGGAGAATAGTTGGAAGGAGTTGTTAGAACTCCAAAGACATGGAAGCTAAATAATAAAGTTCATTCGAACAAAGAATGAAGGGATAAGTAGTATTTTGATATGTTTGAGGTGTAAATCAAAATTATTCCTAATATTTTTTCTTATTTAAAACTGTCTTTAATGTTAAATTTAATATTAAAATCATCTTTTTAAAATTTTTGGACAAAAATACTTTTCTATTTGTAATTTTTAGTTATGAATTTTAAAATAAATAAATAGATAAAATAAATAAATAAATAAATAAATATAATAATTATATATACATCTC
>NC_029789.2:27598770-27606243 GCF_000816755.2 Arachis ipaensis
CACTCGCGTTGTTCTGGTGAGGGTTTAGTCATCGTCAATTCGTCATTGTACAAACCCGAGGTTTGGAGGAGAACCTACTACTGGGAGAACTGGGAGATTGGCTCTGCATTTCGTCCATTAACATCCTCTCCTCCTACCATATCCTTTCTCTCTTCATCGCAGTTTTTCTACTCTTCCCTTAGCTTATTTCGCCTCCATCTCTATTTATCCCATAAAAATATGAAGTAGTTGTCACTCGCGTTGTTCTGGTGAGGGTTTAGTCATCGTCAATTCGTCATTGTACAAACCCGAGGTTTGGAGGAGAACCTACTGTGAGTTGTACTGGGAGATTGGCTCTGCATTTCGTCCATTAACATCCTCTCCTCCTACCATATCCTTTCTCTCTTCATCGCAGTTTTTCTACTCTTCCCTTAGCTTATTTCGCCTCCATCTCTATTTATCCCATAAAAATATCCACCATATGAAGTAGTTGTCGTCCTTCTCACCTAACAACAGCAAATTCACTTCTTCAAGGTTGATAATAATGCCAAACAACAAAGGCTGCAAATTCCAATGGAATGATTATCAGGATTTGAATCATCGTTAGAAAATATAGCACGAGTAGTTCTTTCTCTCTACTCAAAATTGTCTCTACAATTTCTTCTTCCATCTCATCCTCGGTGGTGTTGCAGATTCCAAGAATGACTCTACTTCTTCTCCTTCTTCATGATAATACGAACATGTGAATTGTAAATCATTCATGCTTGTTTTATTTTTTTACACATAAATTTCTTACTATCTTAAAGTCAAACCTGCTTCACACTTCGCCTGCCCTGCCTTCCAATCATTATCCAAGCAAATTTTCTCTTTGCTTTAATATATAATTATCATATTTGTTTCTTTATTTATCTATTTATTCATTTTAAATTTCATAACTAAGAATACTAACATAAGAGAGTTTTTGTCTGAAAATTTCAAAAGGATGTTTTTGCTATTAAATTCAACATTGAGAACCATTTTGAATAAGAAAAAGATTAGAAAATATTTCAATTTTTACTCCAAATCACATGAATCAAAATGGTACTTAATAAAAAAAAACAAATGATTGAATGGAAGATCACAAATGAACTTCCATTCAAAAGAAAATTGTAGCACCCACTAGTAGAATAATTATAAAAACTTCTCAAATAGTATTAACTCATAAGAATAAAGTCTAATAAACCAGTATCTTAACATATACTTGGTGAGTACTAAAAAAAATTCAGCAACAAGAGTACATACACCCAAATAATAGTCACAAGAAAAGAGATAGGTATAGCCAAGAGTTTATGACCAAATAGAAAGGAAAAAACAGGTAAGAAGCAAAAGCACTATCGACTTCCAAACCACACCTGAAATTGGGAAAGAAATTAGTGCTATTGCTAGAAGGAAGGAAGAAGATGCATTCCCAAAATTAGGAATTAAGAGTCATACCAGTCATGGTGTCAACATGTTCCCTTCTTTGTCTTGTAGCTTTCAATCACATAATCCCTCAATTGAGAATGGGCTCTCTTTTGTCTATAACATTTTTCACTCTTCTCATTTTTATCACTTTTTGCCACGTAGTTTGAATTTTCAGCTCATTTCTCTTTTCTTTCACGTATGTTCATGGGTAAAATGACTCCAATAGCCCTTGGTATCACAACATTACTCCCCATTTTGAAAACAACCTTGTCCTCAAGGTTGAGTTGAGGATAGTGAGTTGTCAGCAAATCATAGTTCTCCCATGTGACTTCAGATTCAGATATTCTTTCCTATTAAATTAGTAATTGTATAACCTCATTTGAACCATTTCCAATAATTCTCTTATCTAATATAGCAATTGGTTGCAGTAACAGTCCTTGCGTTATGGAGAGAATTGGTAAGGGAATATATTAGGTTGAAGGGTCTCCCTGAAATTTCTTCAACATGAAAACATAAAAAAATGGATGTTTTTTAGATCCTGATAGTAGTTTCACTTTGTAAGCAACTTTGCCAACCCTTTTGAAAATCTGAAATAGTCCAAAATACCTTAGGCTCAATTTTTTATTTTTTTTCTCAGCTGCACCGAGTGTTAAAAATTTATTAGGTTGAAGCTTAACCAAGACGAACTCTCCTTCTGCAAACTCCTTATCGGGTCTCTATTTATCTGCCAATATTTTCATTATATTTTAAGCTTTATCCAGGTTTGTTTTCAATTGTTGCAGAATGTGGTCTCTATCTGATAGCATCTCTTATACTTGTGGTGGATCAATTGCCTCCATAGCATATTTGGTAATAGTCGGAACTTTTCTTCCATAAACCGCTTCAAACGGCGACATGCCTGCACTTGTTTGGTAAGCAAAATTATACCACAACTCAGCCCAAGTAAGAGCTTTAGACCAATGCTTTGGGCTTTCACATGTGTAACATCTGAGGAACATCTCTAAGATTTTGTTGACAGCTTTCGTTTGGCCATCAAATTATGGGTGATATGAAGAAGACATTGATAAGGTTGTCCCTTGTAACTTGAACAATTGCTGCCATAGCTTACTGATAAAAATTTTGTCTCTGTCGAAAACCATCATTCGAGGGATGCCATGTAATTTCACTACCTGATTGAAGAATAATTCAGCCACTTGTTTCGCATTAAAATTCTCTCTCATAGGGATAAAGTGAGCATACTTTGATACTCTATCAACTACCACAAGAATTAATGTATAGCCTGAAGAATTCAATAGACCTGTGATGAAGTCTAAGCTTATGTCTTTCCACACCCTCTCTGGTATTGGCAATGGTTGTTATAAACTAACAGGAGAGGTGTTTAGTGACTTAGCCTTTTGACAAATATGACAATTTGTTATAAATTTCTTAATTCTTGCATCATATGATCCTAATAAAAGCTGCTAGCAATTTGAGCTATTGTCCTCTTAATTCCCACGTGACCCCCAATCGAAAATGAATGAAATTCATATAAAATTTGCTGAATCAATTCAGATTTTCTAGGAACTACTAATCTATCACCCTTGTATACCATACTTCCTCTCACTGACATGTCCCTTGCATCTTCATTCCCCATAATAATTTCTTGTAATTGTTGTTCTACACCTTGAACCTTCTTAATCTCCTCAAGGAGCTGACACGTTGGTTGGCTCCATGCCATATAACAATTTTGAGACAATGCATTTACAGGGATATTATCCTTTCCTACCTTATACTCTATTTTGAAATCATAGCCCAAAAACTTATGTAACTAAGCTTGTTGTTCTGGCGTTTGGAGTGACTGGTCTAATAAATGCTTTAAACTTTGTTAATCTGTTTTAATTGTGAATTTATTCCCCATCAAGTAATGTCTAAACTTTGCTAGTGCCTCTGTAACTGTAAATAATTCTCGAACATAAGCACCTTGTTTCTGCATGCAAGGAGATAGTTTTTTTTTTTGAAAAATACACAATTGGGTGACCCGCTTGACTTAAAATAGCCCCTATACCAAGTCCAGAAGCATCAATTTCCAACACAAAAGGCTATGAAAAATCTGGTAATGCTAGCATTGGCCCTTGGGACAATGCTTTCTTCAACATGTCAAAAGCTTCTTGTGCTGCATTGGACCAATTAAAATTGTCTTTCTTCAATAAATCTGTCAATGGAGCTGCGAAAGACGCATACTGCTGAATAAATCTTCTATAATATCCTATAAGTTCCAGGAAGGCTCGTAACTGCTTCAAATTTTAGGAATTGGCCATTCCATCACTACTTGAACTTTATTCCGATCCATGGCTACGTCATTACCAGATACGACATGTCCAAGGTAATCAATACTCTCCATACGAAAAGAACATTTCGACAACTTGACAAACAATTAGTTTTCTTTAAGTAATTGTAGCACAATTTCTAAGTGCCCGAAGTGAGCTATCCATGTTGGGCTATAAACTAATATATTATAAAAAGAACTAATACAATTTTTTGCAGAACCTTTTCAAAGACTAAGTTCATTAGTGCTTAGAAGGTTACTGGCGCGTTTGTTAACCCAAATGGCATTGCCAGCCATTCATATAGCCCTTGGTGAGTCTTGAAAGCTGTTTTGTGTCTACCTTCTGGTTGCACTAAAATCTGATGGTACCCAGATCTTAAATCCAACTTCAAAAAGAATTTAGAGTCATGGAGTTCATCAAGGAGTTCATCGACTATTGGCATAGGAAACTTATCTTTCACTATAATTGCATTCAGAGCTCTGTAATCTGTACAGAATCACCATGTCCCATCCTTTTTCTTCACCAAAATAATTGGGGATGCAAAAGGACTATTACTAGTTGTATGATCCCTTTTTACATCATTTCTTTTACCATCATCTCTATCTGTATTTTCTGGCTATGCGATTGTCTGTATGGTCTAGATTTGACAGGTTTTAAACCATCAATCAATGAAATACGGTGATTGAATGCTCTCTCAAGAAAAATTCTGGTTGGCTTAGCAAATACAGAATTATAAGATTGTAACAATAATTGCATCTTTGGCTCTATCTCCTCTGAAAAATTTAGAAGTTTTGGGTCCTCAACAATTGGAGCAGCTTCCAATGTATACATTTCTTCAATTGTATTTGTCATGCATAGCCTCCAAAAATGATGCAGTTGTGTAGTTATTGATTCGATGGTTTGCAACCCTCTCAAAGTAACTAACTTCTCTTGGTCATAGTAATAAAATAACATATGAACAAAGTTTGTTGCATGTGTTCCTAATTACTTGAGCCAAGAGACACCTAGCACCAAATCAAATGAAGCCACCGGTAGCAAGAATACATGAATATTAAGATCATTTCCCTAAATTTTCACTGGCACATTTACTATGAAGCCCTTTATAGCTATGGTATGGCCATTACCCACCATCACTTGGTATGTAGGTTGATGCCAACTTGTTAACTTAAGAAATTGTACAATTTGTGGGATCATAAAGCGATTTGAACTCCCACTATCAAGTAGTATATGTATCTTCATACCATGCATTGTTCCTTCAAACTTCATAGTTTTCCTTCCTATACTCCTATGTAACACATTCATAGAAATGTAAGGCTGGTACGCTTCAGGATGTTGAACATTTTTTGTTAAGAAATCAACGGGTAAAGTAGTAGCTTCAGTTATAATAGTCTCTACCAGTCGAACTTCTTCATCAACTTCATCCTCAATTTGCAAGAGTAAAAGTTGTTTATTCGGGCATTTATGGCTGAAGCTATATTTCTCATCACATGTGAAACAAAGACCATTCTCCCTACGCCTTTGTACTTCTGCGGGGGACATCTTCTTAATGGCAAGATTTCTTTGATTGGCGGATGTCTTAGCAATTGGTGAATTTAATAAAGGAGGGAGGTTTGTAAGAGGAGTAGTGTTTGATTGAGTGGTGGGAGTTGTATATCGAGATTGCGTATAATTTTTGTTTGACCAATTGCTATTTTTTGGTTTGGTCTCAACTTTATCTTCATACAATTTGGCAAAGAAATTGGCATGAATCAAATTACACGGGGTTTGTGCTATCACCTCTCTTCGAATTTTCGGTTTTAATCCACCAATAAAATAATCCAAAATAGCATCTGGGCTCAAATCGTAAGAATGATTTGCCAAAGCAGAAAATTCCATATAATATTGATGAACAGATCCAACTTGAGTTTGAATAAATCAGACCTTGGGTAATCAAATGGTGAAGGACCGAACTGTGATTCAATAGCTCTAGCCAATAATTGCAACAATGAAATGGATGTCTTATGCATCATTTGAAATAACCAATGGTAGAACTCAATTAATTACTCCGCATGAAATAACCAATGAAAAACATTAGAACTGTCAAACTTTGGAAACTCAACATGGATGCTACGAATAGGACCACCAATTTTTGTGTATGATTCTATTCCTGAGGATTTTTACCACCATGAGCTGAAGTGTTTGTGTTCTTGTGTTGTTGTAGGTTATCAATTGCTACCTCCAAGTAAGAAAAACGGGCATCAGTTGCAGTTTCTTTTTGGTTCAAAACATCAATTAAGCAAGAAAGCTCACTATTTATTATATCCATTCTTGCATGTAGGTCCTTGAGTCTTGTATTTTCGACCATGGTGTTGACGAGAACACCAAATGTAGCACACACTAGTAGAATAATTATAAAAACTTCTCAAATAGTATTAACTCACAGGAATAAAGTTTGATAAACTAGTATCTTAACATATACTTAGTGAGTACTAAAAAATAAATTCAGCAACAAGAGTACATAGACCTAAATAATACTCACAAGAAAAGAGATAGATAAGTATAGTCAAGAGTTTATGACCAAATAGAAAGAAAAAAACAGGTAAGAAACAAAAGCACCATCGACTTCCAAGCCACACTTGAAATTGGCAAAGAAATTGGTGTTATTGCTAGAAGGAAGGAAGAATAAGCATTCCTAAAATTAGGAATTAAGAGTCATACTAGTCATGGTGTCAATATGTGCCCTTCTTTGTTTTATAGCTTTCATTCACATAATCCCTCAATTGAGAATTGGCCCTCTTTTGTCTGTATTATTTTTCATTCTTCTTATTTTCATCACTTTTTGTCACGTGGTCTGAATTTTCAGCTCATTTTTCTTTTCTTTCACCTATGTTCATAGGTAAAACGACACCAATAGTCCTTGGTATCACAACAAAAATACTATAAAAAATCTAACCCTCAAGATTTTTAGTAAGAGACACTTTAGATTTTCAATCACTTGATACCGTCTTTTGATGGTATAGTATTAGATATTGTTTATTTATTTTGTTAGTAGATCTATTTTATTATTTTCTATATTTTTTACCAGATATGACATTGAATATATAATCACATCATTACTCATTGAAAATAAAACATTTTTATATTGAGTAAAAGATTATCTTTATAAAAGTGACTCTGAGTAGTGATGTTCTGCTTGTTCTTTGTCCAAAATTTACAACTACTAAGGCTCCAAGTTCATTGGAAACAATTATTAAGGTTGAAACATACAAACACAGCTACTATTTGTCTTTTAACGGAGTCAACCCAAATAAATTATGCATGAATGTGAACTGAAGTCTAAAAGTAATGTGGCTTGTTTAGTTTGAAATCTGAAATTCAATTGATTAATAGTACTCTATTTCTTGATTCTTAATAAAACCTAATTTGAAAAGCAATACTGTATGCTTACTTTCACGGGTTGTTAGATTCAAAAGTATGCATTTGGCCAAAAAGGATTGGCTAAGGTAGGTAGTTCAAGTTAATTAATTAAACAAATGTATATAGATTATGTTCATTCTACATGCTTGAATTGATTAATATACGTAGATTGTAGACAGTTGTGTTATATAATATAACGGCCTGCTACATGCTTGGATTGAATAATATCTAAAGCTAAGAGATGTGTTATATAATATAACAAGAGGAATGTTTTTTTTTTTCTGGATATTTTTGTATACATCATTTAGTATTAAAAGTATACATTATTTATTTTTATATTAAAGTGATC
>NC_029789.2:27607370-27609556 GCF_000816755.2 Arachis ipaensis
TAATTTTATATGTTGGATTTTAATAATTATAAAAGCTAATAAGAATGGAACGACTACCCGCACGAGTGGGTCAAAATTCAATTCTTTATTATTCGCAAGTAGAAAAAGAACGAATTTTATGTAAGTTATGATAGAATAAAATGGAATCAAAAATGACAAAAACTGCCCCTACCTACCTCCTTGCCCCCATTATCATCCCATGTGATTCAACTTTTACTAAAACTAAAAAAAGAAAATTTTGTAATTCTTCCACCAGCATTAGGCACCTTTCTTTTTTATAGAAAATAACTATATTTCATTCATCAAAAAGTCAAACAACACTTACAAGGATCATAGAAATATCAGTTCTACATTGATATAAAGAAGATAAATATCTTATGCTGAAAATCTTAAAAGATAGAAACAAAAATAAACTAAATCTCTTATTTCTAGATCTACACATACATATTACAAGACAATAAAATATTTTTTTTCTTCACATAAGTTTGGATAATTTTTAGATTTAAAAATTTTTTTATGAACAACATTTTCTCAAGGTATTTTATTTTTAGATTTGAAAAGATCTATAACAATTAACTACCATGAGCAACCATAAAGAAAAACTAAGAATACCATCATTTAAAAAAAAAAAGAAAAAATATCATAAATAAATTATTGAAATAAGAACACAGAACTAATCTCATGTTCAAAACACAGTCGGTAATAAAAATCGTAAAAAATAGATCTAAATCTAAAAAAAAAAAAAACAGAAAAATCAAAACACAACCATCAAAAAAAGAAAGGAATAAGGATGAGGGGGGAGAAAAAACGGGTGAGAGAAAGAAAGGATGGTGGGAGGGTATAAATGACGGAAAAAAAAAAAAAGAAAAAAGAGAAAAGAGAAGAAAGGAAGGAGATTTAAGGGGAGAGAGCAAAGAAGGAGGCTTTTTGCTTGGTTTCCTTATCGGGAAAGAGAGCGCGCACGCGCGTCACGCATCAGGCACCTTTGCTGATACATTATTGAGCACACACAATGACACAAGATTGAAAATGACAAAAGGTGTCATACATTACACGTTAACAAATTTTTCATTAAAAAGCAAAAGTAAGAGGGAAAAACAACAAATAAAAAAAGTGATCATAATTGTTCCCCTGAAACAAAATCAATTTTAGGATATATTAATTACTCACACTATATTTCACATTCTTAACATTAAAGTGAGATCACGGCACTAGTAAAACCAACTAACAAACAATTATTATGAGAGAAACTATAGCTATTTTAGCTAGTAGTCATTCAAATTCGCAGTCACATGTGCACCCCTCAAATGTTCCACAAATTCATTGATGTTCTTATCAGAGCTCCCACCTTCACCAACTGCCTCCCTAGCCAACTTCATCCACTTGCTAGCATTGCTTCTAATTTCTTCACTCCTCTTACCCTGCATAACCATATTCAAACTCCTAACAAACTCTTCCTTCCTAACAACACCACTCTCATCCTCTTTGGGCCTCACACCGACCTCCCAAACTTGCTCCAAATACTTGGCATCCGGTAATTGGTCGGCCCATTGCGGCAAGCACACCACCGGCACGCCGAGGCTCAACGTCTCCAGAGTTGAGTTCCAACCACAATGTGTCACAAAGCACCCTATGGCTTGGTGTTCCAGCATTTCAAGTTGGTTACACCATGTGACAATTATGCCCTTCTCTTTGACCATTTTTTCGTACCCTTTTGGTAATTTTGTGTGTTCAGATTGTCTTAGGACCCAAATGAAATTCTTGCCACTTTGCTCCAACCCCAATGCCACTTCCTCAATTTGTTCATTTGAGAGTGACACCATGCTTCCAAATGAGATGTATACTACTGATTTTGGTGCCTTTGTTTCAAGCCAATCAGAGCATTCTTCACTTAATGGCTTCCATAAGCTTGCTCCATAGCCTCTGTCACCTTTGATTCTTCCATCTAAGTATGCAGAAGGGACCATTGGCCCTATCAACTTTGCTGGACATAACTCTCTTATGCCATTCACCGCCTAGAAATTATCAACAGCCATGTCAGAAACTCATCATCATTTAGGAAATGCAGAACATGATATCTATGGCACGCAACTCTATTTGACTTTTGAGTAGCATAGAGATCGGATAAGAAATAATATTTTGATGAAATTCGTAAAATTATTTACATTTATTTTCTATTTCTCAAA
>NC_029789.2:27609565-27611878 GCF_000816755.2 Arachis ipaensis
TATGGTTTTCGTATTAAAGGCAATTTGCTCAATGACAATTTTAATAAGTTTCTACATACCTCACTTTCTAAAGCTTCAAAAGTGTTGACAAACATAAAATCAGCCTTGTTCAAGTTAGAGAACTGGCTCAATTTCATGGCCAAGTAATCAGGGTAACTCTCCGGAAACCTAATGAAGCTAGGCAAATCCGGCAAATCCAACGGTGGAATCCCGGGAACAAACAACGGCAAATCCTCCTTCTCCACAGGAAGCTCAAGAAGGCCATGGTGTATACGACAGAATATGTTACAAACGGCAGCAGAATTGGTAAAGAAAGCGGCACCATAAACGCCGTGTCGTTTGGCAACATCAAGCGCCCACGGGAAAAATGAGTCATATACAATGCACGTGACCGGCGTGGTAGTTTGTTGAAACCGTTCGATCAGTTGCGAGAGAGTTTTGGCGCCAACGGTCCTGAAGGAGGTTAGGAAGAGCTGCACGTTCTTGGCTTGCGCGAAGCCGGCGTTGTCGAAGCCGTCGGATATTGCTTCTACGCCGACGTTTGGGGCGTTGATGGTGTTGACCGTGTAGTGAGTGGTGGCTATGGTGGCTTTAACGCCCTTTGAGGCTAATCTTTTTGCGAACTGGACCAGTGGGTTGATATGGCCTTGTGCTGGGTATGGTAGGAGTAGGACATGGACGTTGTTGTGCTTTTGGAGAACCATGTTTTCTTTCTTTCTCTCGGAAGTAGCTAGAATTCTAGAAAGATGTTTTGCTTTGTTTTCTGTTGTTTGGTGATGGTGTTATAAGACCCTTTATTTATAGGCGACTATACCGTGTTTGAAACGAGGTTTTCTTTTGTTTTTTTATTTCTTTACTTTTTTATTTAATTTTTTCAGAAATTATTTTTAATATAGAGTTAAAAATCCTACTTTGATTGAATATTCATATTCTAATACGCACTTTACTTGTTGATTCTACAACTACAAAATTCACCCATGTAATCATACTAAATAATTCTATTTTCAACAAAAACATTAATATTTTTTTATATAAAAAAATTAGCCTAATTCTTTTCCTTTTTGTTAAATAAGTAATTGGCATATCCACAAAATTAATGATTTGTGATTTTTTACTATTAATAGATAAATGATATAGTTTCTTATCTAACTTACCTTTGCTAAAAAAATTACTAAAAGTCAACAAGGACAAAATGTCCCTACAGCCGCGAGTGTAGGACCACCCTAACAGTGATGGAATGTAGTAAGAGGGGGCAGTAGTCCCTCCAAAATTTTTTTAAGCACCGAAGATCAGAATTTTGTACTCCATCAAATGTCATAACAGTTGCGATAGCCAAAGTACTGTGTGCCCCAAATTCTTTCCCAACCTCCGTCTCTACACTAAGGGTTAGTTTGATAAAATTTTTATTTTTTAAAAAGTGTAATATTTATACAATTCTCTAATTGTGACTTGTGTGGCTTATAATTTTTAATGACTGAACAAAAATACACATCTGGAATGAAAAAAAGCGGAGACATATGCTACCTTGGCACCTTTGTTAAGTTTCTCAGAAGATTTTTTATGGTTTAGTTACAGCCTCGATTCAAATGACGAGGAGAAGATCGAATTTTCAAGAATTTGTCGTTTTCTCTCAAAAAAGGTCTTGATAATGTTTTTATTTTTTAGAAGTAATTTATAAAAGTTAGTTTTTAAAAGATAATTTTTTTAGTTATAATATTTATATATGTAATAAATTAAATTAAAAATAATTTTAATAAATATAAGTAATAATAATTATGTTTAGTAAAATAATTTTTAAAATTTAAAAATATTATAAAAAATATAAATTTAAATATTAAATTCAAAAATTAGTTAATATATGAGATTATATTAGACTTTTAAATTTTAAAAAATATATGTCAATTTTAAAAAGTTCTACCTTAGTTGTTTTAAAAAATATGCTGATCTTTCAAAAGCTGCAACTACAAACACATAGTCTTTTTGAATTACCAAACATAAAATGAGAAGTTTATACTTTTAAAAAACACAAACACCTCTTTAAAAAATTTTACTAAACCAAGTCTAACTCTAAACATTTTAATAACTTAATGATATACTCAAAATTATGAAACTTTTTTTTTAAAGGGCGAAAAACAAATTAAATCAGTTTACGAGTCAAAAATTTGATTTGTTAATAATTCGACAAATTAATTTTATGAGTTTGTGAACTAAATTTAAACGTGTATATTAAATAAATCGAACTTAAATTTAGATAATTTCAACCTATTAAATTGTAGAGCTAATTCGATGATATATAATATAATTATTTATAGT
>NC_029789.2:27612151-27623839 GCF_000816755.2 Arachis ipaensis
TTTGCTAAATATATGAATTTGTATTGTTTTTTCTTTTTTGTCATATCTAAAGTGTAATATCTTTAAATAATTATATGTTAGATGGATAATGAATTAAAAAAGTCTAATTAAATTATTTAGTATAAAAGGAAACAATATATCTATTAATGCTTTGATATAAAATTTTATAGTCACTCTTTTATATATGATTTTTATAGACATATAAATTATTTAGCTAGTGAACATTTAGGGAGTTGAGTATATTAATGTATCGAATTATAAGTCAATCTCAATTTTTATGAGTTGAAATTGAACTTGACTTAATTTTATTCAATTTGGTCTACTTTTAATCTTATTTATCAAGGCCAAAATAAACTTTGTTATCATTTTTTTTTTTTTTTTGAAAGTAAGAGCTCAACATTCAAGTGGAGCAAAGTGACACTAAGACAATAACAATAAAGCCATAACAACTCCTATGTCATCTCCGGCATAGCCATCAACAACATGTGTTATTTACAACACCACTCCGTAGCACAAGAAAATGATTGCTCCACACAGTCGACAGTTCCTGTTTATCTTGCTGTGAAAAATGGCATCATTTCGGCGTAGCCATATAATCCATATAGTTGAGAAGAATCCAAGTAGCCAATACTTTCGCCTCTCTTTTCTCATCGGCGCGGATCTCCAACTCTCAAAAAGCTCTTTCAAGGTACCAGGGACAACCCATGTCTGTCCAAACGCTGACATCCAAGCACACCACACCTGCCAAGAGTACTCACAACTAATAAATAAATGTTGTATATTTTCAACATCTTTCTTACACAGCACGCACAAAACATCATTCTGTTGTAGGATCCCCAACCTACATAGCCGGTCCTTTGTATTGACCCGGCCTACCAATACAAACCAAGCAAATAACTCCACTCGAGGCGGAACTAGGCCTTTCCAGATCTCCTTTGTGAACTTGTATCTCAGTAGCTCCTCATCTAAAGTCTGTTCCTGCAAAGCCTGCACAAATGAATTAGTAGAATAAACGCCTTCCTTATTAAATTTTCACACCACTCTATCTTGCATATTTGCTATCAGTCTAACAGATTGCAAGACATGAAACAGCTGGTTCAGTGTATCTGTCTCCCATTGTTGTAGTTCTCTTTTCCATTGGAAGTGCCAAACCCACTCTATCCCATCCCATAACCCACACTCCCTAATTACTTATCCTTTTTGGTTTGAAATCAAGAAGAGTCTCGGAAAGGAGTCTTTTAGCTTCCCCACTTGCAGCCATGTATCCTCCCAAAATCTGGTGGATCTTCCATCTCCTACTTCTATAGCAAGGCCATCAATCATCTTCTGCCTGATATGTTGCTCATTTATTTGCACTTGACATATGTCTCTCCATGAACCCCCTCTCTTCGGCAATGTCTGAGTTGACAGCAAGTGATTTGGGTTCAAGCTATTGCATGAGCATACGATCTTCTTCCATAGAGGGCAATCCTCCTTAGAGAACCGCCACCACCATTTAAACAGTAAGGTTGTATTCCGGATCACCGCGTCACCCACCCCCAATCCTCCTAGCTTCTTTGGTGCCTGGATCAGCTCCCACTTCACAAGGGCCATACCAGGTTTACCATCGTCCTTCCCCCAAAAGAACCTCCTCTGCAAGGATATAATTCTTCGTGCAACTGCATTAGGCATCTTGTACAAACTCAGGTAATAAATAGGTAGGATGTTAATTACGGACTTAATAAGTAACAGTTTACCAGCCTTACTAAGAACCTTTGCTTTCCATAAACTGAGTTTCTCTTCCACCTTATCTAGAACCAGCTTCCAAGTTTTAACTAATCGCAGATTTGCTCCTAGGCTAATGCCAAGGTATCTCACTGGTAAAGCTGCCTCTTGACAACCTAGTAGCTGGCACATCCGATTAACCCACTCCGAACTGTAGTTCACTGGTATCAAGTTAGACTTATCAAAATGAATGCTCAAACCAGACATCATTTCGAAGCACCTCAGAAGCCTCTTATAGTTTCTCAGTGTCTCCTCCTCCGGCAGACAAAATAATATAGTGTCATCAGCAAATTGTAAGTGTGATAACTCTATATTATCTCTACCGACTAAGAGTGGAGATATCCAACCATTTCTGACTGCCTCTCCGATCATCCTGTTAAGCACATCCACCACTAGAACAAACAAGAACGGCGATAGAGGGTTGCCTTGACGTAGTCCTCTCTCCATTTTGAATGCTTTCGATGGAGATCCATTAACCAGAATATAGATAGAAGCCGATGTAACACACTCCCTAACCCACGCCCTCCATGTTCTTCCGAAGCCCATCTTTTCCAGCACAGCATCAACA
The DNA here is from genome assembly GCF_000816755.2 of Arachis ipaensis. Taxonomy (NCBI): domain Eukaryota; kingdom Viridiplantae; phylum Streptophyta; class Magnoliopsida; order Fabales; family Fabaceae; genus Arachis; species Arachis ipaensis. Next base: position 27,614,484 of record NC_029789.2, read on the forward strand.
AAGCACCATTTGACTCTGTCATAGGCTTTTTGGAAGTCAAGTTTCACAATCGCTGATGCCTTCTTCTTCAGTTTCAGCCATTGCACAGTTTCACAGGCAATTAACGCTCCATCATGTATCTTTCTCCCCTTCACAAAGGCACTCTGTGATTCTCCAACTAAACCAGGCATAACACTCCTCATCCTTCGTGTCAGCAGTTTAGAGATTACCTTTTAGACACACCCAACCATACTGATAGGTCTTAGATCTTTTATCTCCTTAGCCCCAATGAATTTCAGAGCCAACGCTACCCAGGTGACATTAACTTCTACCGGTAATCTTGCTGTCTGAAAGAAATCCATCACAGCTGCAGTGAATTCTGTTCCAATCTTATGCCAACACTTTTTTATAAAATACATGTTGTACCCGTCACTCCCTGGAGCCTTAGAAGATTCACAATTCCAGACTGCCTCCTTCACTTCCTCTACTGATGGTAGTGCCTCTAAGGTTTCCGCTTCCTCCTTTTTTAAACGATTAACTAATCCATCCCTAAAGGTCACCATTGGGGACGCTTCCTGGTGGTACAGACATTTGTAAAAGTCCCGAATCACAATCTTGATTCTTGCTTGATTCCTCACTAGCCTCCCATTAAGTACCAATGACTCAATCCTGTTATTCCTTCTTCTCGCCGAAGCTATATTATGGATGTACCTTATGTTCCGATCAATCTCATTGGCATGTCGAGATCTTGACATTTGCTTCCAATGCATCTCCTGTCTTAGATACCACTTTTCGCAGCAACTCACTAATGCCCTCCTCCTAGCCTCTGTTGTACCATCATACTGTCCGCTACTAACCATATCATCTACCTTCCTGATTTCTTCCTCAAGCTTCTTAATCCGCTCAGCCATATTCCCAAAGTGTTGCTTATGCCATCTACGTAGTGGTTCTGACAGTGCTTTCATCTTCTGTAGGAATTGTACGTCACCTAGTTCCCTCCATTCTTCCTTCACCATCCTCAGGAACCCTTCGTGTGTGAACCACGAGTCCAAGCTACGGAACGGTCTTGGACCCTCAACTCTTCTGCTGTCTTCCATAACCAAAGGACAGTGATCCGATAAACCTCTCGGACCACTCCTTAGACACGTCTCCGAGTACACATCAAGCCACCCCACGAAGACTAGGCTCCTATCGATGCGACTGCACGACTGCCCTCTAAACCAAGTATACTTTCAGTCGTTCAGAGCCAAGTCAATCAACTCCATATCATTTATCCATGTTTTAAACTCTGCCGTCGACGCTGGTAATGCAGTCGCTCCTTTCCTTTCCTCCAAGTGCAGAATTTCATTGAAGTCTCCTAAAAAACAACACGGCACCTGACACAATCCTACAATATAACTCAATTCTTTCCACATGGAGATCTTCTCAGCTCTCTCATGCGGTCCATACACTAAGCAAATAGCACAATGAAAGTTATCTTTTACCACAACTCCTTCTATACACAACCATCTATCCCCTTTATAGTAGTTATACAGTTTAAAAGCCGCTCCATCCCACATTAACAATAACCCTCCAGAATTTCCAACAGAACTGACAGACTCCCAACATGTTCTGTCGCTTCCCCAGATACGCACAACATCAAATTTATTTATTAATTCCTTTTTTGTTTCTATCAGGCCCAACATATCCAATCCAAACTTATTTTTAAAGCTCTTTATCATACTAACTTTTGCTGCACCACCCAACCACCGTATATTCCAAGAGCTAAAAATCATTTAACGAAGCTATTACACACCTGTTTATGATTTTTTGGCCGACTTCTCCGGGCTTTTTCTTTTTACTTAGCCTGCCGCCGTTTCATAGCAATAGCTTCATTCTGCTATTGTAAAATAGCCATGATGTCCTCCTCATCACTTCAATGTGCTCCTGACTCCACAGCTAGTTTCCAAGCTGCTTTGTTCTCAGCCATTTCCTCTTCCCAACTCGGCCTTTGTTCCTCGAGTTCTGGTTTCCCACCATCATCCAGACGATCTCCCATCTCCGAACCTGATTCTGCATTATTCTCCCTTTTCTTCTCCTATCCGTTGCCATTCTGTTTCAATCCATCCAGCAAGATCTCCCCCTCTTCCAGTCCCTGATTCTGCCTGTCTGCTTCTGGTACACTGCAGTTTCTAATCAGGCCAACAATATTACCCTGGCGCGTAGCTCCTGCACTTCGCGTCCTCCCCGGAGCGTCCAAGTTACAGGAGGATTGTTGCACATGTATCGGTTCAGTGTTCATAACCGACTCGTTCCTCTGCATCCTTTCTTCATTCTCATCAATGGTGACTTCCACTACGGGAGTTAATCCTTCATCGAGCCCGCCAGCCTCTGCCTCCGGTACACCCTCCTCCATCTCGCCGCACCGTCCGCAGCCCTCCGCCACCCAGTTTCCCACCTCGCGCCCTGCGATCTGCAAGCTTCCAGGATCGTGACCCGCTTCTGGTTCCCACCGTCCTTCCCGAGCTAGCAGGTCGGATCTGCGTGTTACCTCCGAATCGGAACCGCTAGGATCGTGCTCCCCCTCCTGGCGCTTCCCATCGTGGTGGTTGCTGAACCTTGGAGGCGCCGTCTTCACAGGATACTGGGTCAGAGGCGTGGGATCCTGCCAGGTCAAGGATGGAGTCGGGTCAGACCCAACCCAGTTTGGCAGCCTAGCGGTAGGCATAGCCCAGCAAGCCTTCTCCCTCACCCAACCAGCATGTTTCCTAGTCCCCTTATTGGGCCTTGTAATTCCCAGCCCATTAACATGAATTATTCCATGAGTTAATTGGCAATCCAATCTTTCTGCATAATTATTAGAGACTGTTTCCTCTGAATCAATATCCTCATTTATTTCATATGATCCCTGGGAATCTGCCTTGTCAATTAATGCCGTATAACTGCCATTTCCTTCAGAAAAATTTGAATTTTGTTGATTCCATTCGTTCAAATCAAGGCTTAAAATTACCATTCTATCCTTATCTTGTTCTTCGTTTCTACGGTCTATCGTCATCAGCACCGCCGCCTGATCCCAATCTGCCACCTCCGTTCAGCTCCATGATTCAATATGCAGCTAGAGCTTCCATGCCGCGTCTCTTCTATATTTATCATGTGCCTGTCTCTTGTCTCTTCCTTACTCTTTCGAAAATATTCCTCCCGATACATCTCTCCACTCACTTCTCTTACAAGAACATCAAATCCACTTGTCCCTATTGTGACGTGAATCCTTTCGTTAATCGTATCGAAGACACACGTATCAATTAGGACTTTACCCACACTGAATGAGGTGCATGATCGCGTTAGTTTATCGCACTCCACCACTTCGCCCCATTGCTCCCCTATTCTGCGAAAAGTAACATTCGACCATGCATGCAATGGAATTCCATAACACTCCAACCAAACTCTTCTAGACTCACTTTTCTCAGTCTCATCCCATTTCCATACCATATAAAACAATTTTAATAAATCGTTCATTCTAAAAGTGTAAGCCTCTTCTGCACTAAACACCGTATCGAACGTAATCATTGCTTTATATGCCCCCAACTCTCTTACTTGTGTGACACAAGGCCAGTCCCTATTGATCTTTTCTTGCAGAGACTGAAAATCAATTGCTGATTTCGTACCTCCGACAATACTTCTCTGTAGCCAGACAACATTCTCATTTGCTATCGGTACTTCTATCTTCTTAGTCCATCCATTACTATTTGGATCTTTGTCAAAAGCATCTGACGGCTGCCTCCCCGCTTTTACTTCAGCTGCTACCACACTCGGTATCCGTGGCTGGCTTCCTCCCGCATCGTGTCTGGTGATCACCTTCGCTCTTGTACCCTCCGTATTTTGCATCGTAGCCCCTCTTCTATATTTGGCTTCACCGACGAATAGTCTTTTACCTCTCAATACCATACCGTTCATTTCTGCAACAGTCTTCAACGCCCCTCCTTTTGTAGTGTATCGAACAAAAGCAAACAGATATATTTGGCCATTTTTATTCTTTCGCGATAGATATATGTCGATGATCCTACCTGTCCATTTGAACACATGAAAAATTTCTCTTTTCGATATGTCCCCCGGCAAATTATCGACGAAAATGGAGAAAGAATCGAGCTCCAATCGTTGATACTCTTCTTTGTTCCAAACCCTAGGATCTTTACCATGTTTACCCAGTATATTTGTTCCCCTCCCTGTGTTTCCCCACCTCACACTCTCTCTCACTCTCATCACAAATTATCTACTTCTGTTTTGTCAATAGAAGCATTTTAGATCGGAATTTTTTAGGGTGCTGGTGTGTGTAGAATATTGGAATGGGCAAGATTAGAAAAATGATGTCCAAACTTTGTTATCATTTTTCTAATCATTTTTATAATTATGGTTAAACACACCTGCTCATTTCAAAGTTGATATAAAAATAAAAATTTATTTATTTTGTGTCATAACTAAGCTGTTAAAATTCGCGTCTTTGAGTATTAATGGAAGTATTTTGTGAATCCCTCACCATTATTGTATAATCACTCCGTTTCTGTTTCTTTTCTATTTTTCAACTTCTTTTCTATTTTTAGCTTCTTTTTCAGCCATTTCAAAATTACTATCTTTGTTTACCACTAATCACTTGTTTGATCCTCGTTGTATCAATCATAAACTCAACACGGATCCAAATCCATATTATACTTTTCAATTTGACAAAGTCATATCTGAATTACTTGGATATGAACCCTGTACGATTGATAAGTATGGCTTTAAATGTATTCGACATTTATGTATGCAATTTGTCTCTTTGGTTTCGTCTCATTTCTCTGTTTCTCTTTTCTCATTAATCTCATATCATTTCTCTGTTTCTCTTTTCTCATTATACTATTTCTCTAATCTCTTGTTCGTATCCCGGACAACTTTCCAGTAAACAACGTAATTCCGTTGAGGTCTCTATAAACATACAAGTAGACGACGTAACTCCGTCAGTCTATCTATAACCACGTTGGTGACTCTTACCCTATGGATCGATACAACATTCTATCTCCAACGAATATCTCCATAGCTCTAGTCACATGAGGACATTCTGTTTCCCACGAATGTCACTCACACGACATGAGGATATCCTGTTTACCACGAATGTTACTCACACAACATGAGTACATTCTGTCTCCAACGAATGTCACTCACACAACCCGCATATAGCCGATTATTCACGTCGGGACATTCTGTTTCCAACTAACGTTACCCATAACGGTTGTTCTCTCGGAATAGATCTATCTCCAACGACCCATTGCAGCCCTCGCCCAATCATTGGCTGTCTACTCGAGTAATGGACGTGATCCCTATCTGTACGTAGTAGGAACATACGTGTAATAATAAACAACGTATAAGAGACACAATACGAAATAAGAACATAAAGAGAAAAACAAGAGACTGAAAGATAAAAGAGACGAAGAGATAAATAGACGAAAAGAACGAAAGAAGATAGAAGATATTTCATACTATGATAGATTTTTCGTGCTACCTCGGCTAATTGTACTGATTAATTGGGTTTAGATGATTCTTGAGGGTTCAAGAATGGGGGAAGAGAGGGGGAAATCTACCTTCGGACTCATGGGAAAACATCAAACGACTACTGGCAAAGCGATCTTCTAAGATGAGATCCATCAGAAGACTCAGATCCCACTTGAGGCAATAGATAAATATACATATACGGCACTCTGGTCGGTTGTAGATGTGGGGCAAATAGATGTTTGAAATCGGATTCAGGAAGCATGCTACAACGCCAATACACCGGTGAGTTATTTCATGATCACTCTACGAGAAACTGCTGGATACTAGCACGTCTTCTCCTCATCTACTTGAAGGTGGAAAACTACTGAAAAGTGGACTGAGCTCAAAACTTCTGGATCTTGCATGGAAGGGAACGAAAACATCAAATCTCTTTAATCCACTCATATCTCAGATCCGATCGGACCTGTGGTAGAATCCCTGAAGAACTTGTCCAGTCCCGGACCCTATAACATACATAGATATACATATATCAATAATAGATCGATATAGATCGCCAAAAGATTGACTCTATATATGAGATTATTTCCTACCTATTGACTTATAACCATTGATGAACTCTACATATATACATACCAACAAATATTAACAAAATATACAATAATAAACACTTACTAAGGCAAATAATTATGTTTGTAAATTTTTTTTCATGGAGCGTTTTGATACGAAAATTGTTGCTTAGTCAAAGTATATTATTTATTATCTATTATTAATCCTTCTGTTCAACCACCGCGAATCAAAGAGCATACTAGATCTGTATGACTTTTAACCCAGTAATGTGTTTGGGTGGTAACTAGTACTCCTCCCGCAAGTCAGGCAGGAGGAAGAAGCAGGGCAGAAGAGAAGGAACCCAGCAGGCTGGACAATCGGTCCATAGACAGTTCAGTCGGAAGAGACCGATTGAAAAATTACTGTAAGAAATTTAGTATCGTAAGCAATGACCTTACAGGCATGTAGAACACCATGAACGTTATAAGTCAGGCTGAAGGTCGAAAGAATACGAATTAGTCTGCTCCTCCACCCTCAAAGAGGCACACCGTATAGAGCGCTATTTGTAAGTGGTCCCTTTGGGAATCTCCTCACATCGATACTATAAAAGTCCTGAAGAGATGTGAAACAAGGAGAAAAAAGAACCCAAGGGAAAGAAACAGGACTCGACCCATCATCCATCCAAACAAGCGCCCTCTTCAAGAGACTCAGTACTTAAAAGAAGGTATAACTACATAAAGAGACGAGAAAGAACTTGAAGTAAGTTTCTTCAGTCCACAGTAAATCTATAACTGACCCTCATCCCCACCGTTCGCCCCTTCGGGCGGAGCGGGGCGGATTACTCCGCTAGGATCTTAAGGTGGGACGGGACGGATTGATGCCCGACCGCCCGACCGCCCAATTCGGACGGTTTTGAGGAGAAAACAAAAAAATGATAATGGATGATTTATTATATATATTAAAGTGTTGGTATAATTATTTAAATATTAAAGATTTCCGTATTTTTTAATATAAAAAATATAAGTGTTTGTAATTTCAGAAATATTAATATTTATAGATTATTTGTATTAATATTTGGTTCAAAAGTAGGTTTTGTATTAATATTTATAACAGAGATTTCGTTTTATTTGTATTATGTTTTGTATTAATATTCATAACAGAGGTTTCGTTGTATTTGTATTAGGTTTTGTTAGTTAAAAATAGAAATATGAGAACATTCAATCCAACCCTCTTCAACATAAAATCGGTTTTTTAACGTTTTTATGGGGGAACGGTTTTTTTTTTTGATTCGGGCCATCCCTTCGGGTGGGGTGGGGCGGTTTCGGGCGTCAAATTCGCCCGAAAACGAGAAACCGCCAGGGTTAAAAAGTCGGGCCAGGCAGAAAAGATCGCTCAATGCGCCCAACCGGGCCGCCCAAATCCGGGTAAACGGTAGGGATGGACCCTCTTACCAGGAAGAAATTCCGGTAACTGGTTTGGGTATTAGTATCACAGCCAACCGTCTAAGACCTAGAGATTTGTCCGAAACAACTTGGAAAGGTACATCAGTACCTACTAAATAGACTGAAGAACGAAATGAGGGTCGTTCGAGCCCTGTACGAAACAAAACAAGAAGACCTACCTTTTAGACCAGTCCTTAAAGGACCGGTTCAGCAGCTTCGTCCAATAGCTGGACCCACCGTTCAATAGTTTGGTGAAGTACCGGCGGAACCAGTTTCATCAGCCTTTCCGAAACGTTGCCCACCACAGTCTCTACAGCCGGTCCATGTAGAACGAAAATTTCAATAACTCTACCACCGAGTCCAGCCTGCAAGACAGTATCTCTAGGTACAGCACGCTAAATTTCAAGGACCCTTGAAATCGGAAGTACTAGAGAAGACACTTGCCTAGAATTGGAGGGTTCCCTGAAGGTAGTACGAGGCGGGCTAATGACGAGGAAATATATAGTCAAAAATCAAAGGCATCGAACAGAAGATTGAGGAAGGCAGCAGAATGAAGAGAAGTGTTGAGGGTAAGACGAAGGACAACTGCAAGTCGGAGCACGAGCTCGACAACATCAGCTAGGGGACCGGTACTTGTTCTAGATACTAGAGCCAACATACTCCTGCCAGGAGTCGGAGCCCCACCACCTGGAGCCTTACATAGGAAGAACAAACTCTTAAAAGACTTCAGGGAAGGGGCACCCCCGGAACCACACCACCACCTCCACCTTCGTTCGCCCGAACCGGAAGATCGACTTGGAGACCGAGTCTAAGTCTACGACACACCGGGTAGAAGTGCAAACACTAGACGGTAAACAGTCTCCCCCTTAAGGTCCAGGGGCTGTTGCCGCGGTTACAAGGCTCCCAATGGACTTTATAACTAAACCCAGACTTGTACTCCAGGTCCAGGGAATTACATCGTCGCAAACTGGAGAAACTACGGCTACACGGTGGACAAGCTCAAGGAGCACTCTTCCACCCCCACCATGGACGTTCTCTGAGATTACGAATTCAATCGTTCCCGAAATTTGTCCAAAAAATCATCTAATCTTGCACTCAATATGGACCCTCCACGATCACATAAATATCATCTCATCTATTGGTGGAAACAATCTCATCAAGGTATAAAAAAATACCTATTCGCAAAGGAAATAGAACTCTCAAACAACCCTAGATGGAAGATCTACTCCATCTCTATCATCCTCTCTAAATTCCTCCGTCAATGAACAATTCAGTTCATCCCTACCTGGAGTTACAACTACAGGCTGGAGGAATTTTTTCCTAAATATCACTTCAGGTGGAAAATAACTACCCAGAAAAACACAATAACCTGGACTGAAAATAGATAACTCAGTTTCATATTTATTTATGATTATGTAGATAATTAAATAAAAAATCATTAAATTTAATGACACATTTTATGACTATTTGTTAATCAATTTCTATAATTTATAAAACATTGCACTTTGTATAATCATATAATGTTATATGTGATTAATTAACTACTAGTAAATAAATAACAAACACAAAATAATAATTCGAAAAAAATATATTGAAAATAAAAATTTAAAATTGAATTTAACCAATAAATAAACTGTAAATAATATATACATTATTTATTCATACTACTAAATCATTCGGTAAACACCAAAACCCAAAACATTGAAAAAAAAAGAACTCAGTTTTATAAAAACTTCAATTCGTTTAAATAAAAATCCCAAATCAATTGCTATTCAAATAATAATCACGTTTTAAATTTTATAAAAATAAATTATTTATATTTTATTTAATGTGACTTTCAAATTTAAAAAATATAAAAATTATTAAAAAAAAATAAAATTGTACACT
>NC_029789.2:27623864-27637448 GCF_000816755.2 Arachis ipaensis
TTACCTTACTTTACCTTAAAAGTTATATAAATTCACTTTTTACTACCGTAATTTTTAATATTTTTACTTTAACCACCCTAAGTTTTAATATTTACAAATTAACTCCTCAAACACCAAAATAATTACTTCCTTGCCCTTTTTAAGATAAAAAAAGGTGTTCTTTATTATTCTTCATCATACTCAAAGTGTTCTTTGTAAATTCATCAGATTCTTTCTCTGTTTTCACCCGTTTTTCAATCTTTTTGGTAACCGATTTTTACCATAAATCATAATAAATTGGTAGCCACTAAAGCCCCATCTTTTTCACTTGACTTCAACACAAAATCAATCCCAATTTAAGGATTAGGGTTCGAAATTCAAGCAGCCACGAGAACATACATTCATAGCTTGAATATCATCAAATTTCATCAAAATTTCAACAAACTTTCACCAAGAGTAACTCGTATAAGCAATCAATTTCAAGAATAACCAAACTATACAACAATCACACAACTCAAACACAATTAATCAAGATTAATTTCACCAAACTCTACCTTGATTTGCTGCCTCAAATTCAGTTATGCTTCTAGGTGTTCTTTAAGCACTTTTTCCTCCTAAAACACATCAAGAACAAATTTGAATCCATAAAACCTCAACTGGAAATCAACATGTGAGGAAGAGATTTCTCACCTTAAATATGCTAGAAATGGAAGATTCTTGGCTCAAAAGTCAAGCTAAGCAAGAGATCTAAGGAAAAACATCAAGAAAACTCGTGTTTAACATAGTTTTCATGAAACCAAACCAAAGAAGGGGATAAACAGCCATATCACTTTATTTTTAGTCTTGATTATTCATAAGGTTATGAAGAGAAAGAAGAGATGATCATTTTGATCGGATTGGAATTTTGATTTGAGTTTTAGTTCAGAAGAAATTAAGTTTTGAAGATTAAGTATTCATGAAATTTTCTCTCTCTTCAATTTCGGCCAAGGAAGCATCAAATGACCAGATGAAGTGTCTTGGGTGTGAGGGAAGAGCTGTGATTGGTTGGATTGGGAGGTGGTTAAAATAATATTAAAATATCTCAGGTGTATAATTACTAAAACTAGATGTATCAGAACACACGGAAAAACGTATCCAGAAATTCTTTTCTAAGCTACTAGGATAGATGACACTAGTAACATGTTTAATATGAGAATAGAACATATATGATGAGGCATTAGCATTTCTAAAGTCATCAGAGTGTGCTGGTATTAAACTGCACCAGAAGACTATGAACCCGATTAAACCAATCTCCTGATTTTAACTAAAATAGATCAAATAATATTCTAATATTATTCAAGCATCTCTAATATTAATATAATAATAATATTATATTACTATTTCTCTTCTCTCATAAATCGAGTCTGGTTCATTAAACTGAGACTAACTATGGAATCCAGAATAAAAAACTCTTAACCGATACGGCTCAAAAACTAGGTTATTCGCGACTGCGTCGTCGAGCTTACCTCAGAAGAGGTTCTGGCTTAGAGATTAAATAATGACAATGAGGATTGAGATCCTTGATAATACAATAGAGGTTTTCCCTTCACTGATCTTCTAGAGGACTCGGTATCTTCAGAAAAGATCTCGCGTACTCAAAAACTAGGTTGTTGCAGTTTACAGGAGGAGGAATATCAAAATCTTCACAAAAAAGATACCTAAAGAAAGTATATCAAGTCAAGAAAGACAGTCAACTGACCGACCTGCCAAGTTGCCAATCATCTCTTTCACCAAAGAAGATGCTCAGGGCTTATTTCCTAGGCATGATGATCCAGTGGTAATAACCATGATCCTAGCAAACGCTAACCTTCACAGAACGTTGATAGATTAAGGTAGCTCGGCTGATATTCTGTTTAAACCCGCCTTTGTCAAATTCGGGTTAGAAGAAAAAGATTTGAAAGCATACCCCGAAAACCTCTTCGTACTAGGAGATACCCCGATCCAACCCCTTGGTTATATCTCATTGTACACTACTTTCAGAAAGGGTATCCGATCGAAGACACTAAGCATCGATTACATAGTAGTCGATGTAACCTCGGCCTACAATGCCCTAATAGGTCAGACTACCTTAAACCGAGTTGCAACTATCGTCTCTACTCCACTCCTATGTATGAAGTTCGGATTGCTACTATAAAAAAGGACCAAAAATTAGCACGAAAGTGTTACAACGAGAGCCTCAGTTTGAAAGGCCATCCAGGGGGAAAAGAGGTCAACACTATTGAGCTAGGGGGAGTTCGAACTCGAAAAGAATTATGACCCCAGCCTGAGAAAAAAATAGAAGAAGTACAAATCAGGAACCACCCTAACAAGACAACTAGCATAGGGGCAAACCTAGAAGGGAGCCTTAAGCAGCAACTCATTCAAATGTTAAAGAAAAACTCCGATCTCTTCGCTTGGAAAGCTTCCGACATGCCTGGCATAAATCCCGACTTGATGTCCCATAAGCTTGCAGTATAACTGGGCTCCCGACCTGTTCAGCAGAAACGTAGGAAGCTCATACCAGAACGGACACAGGTCGTAGAAGAACAAGTACAAGCCTTATTGGAGGCAGCGTTTATAAGGAGTAAAATATCCACTATGGTTAGCTAACGTGGTGTTGGTAAAAAAATAAAATAGATAGTGGAGAATGTGTGTTGATTATACCGACCTCAATAAAGCCTGCCCTAAGGACCCTTATCTACTCCCTGGTATAGATGCTTTGATCGACACAACATCAGGCTACAGATACTTGTCTTTTATGGATGCTTACTTGGGGTATAATCAAATCCCTATGTATAAGCCGGATCAAGAGAAGACCTCGTTCAAAAGTCCAAAGGCTAACTATTACTACGTAGTGATGCCTTTTGGATTAATAAACGCAGGGGCTACATACCAGCGATTGATAAACAATACCGCCCACATAGGAAAATTCATGGAGGTATACGTGGACGACATGCTTGTCAAGACCCAAGAGGACGCGGCACTACTGTCTGACCTCTCTGAAGTATTCTCGACTATAAGAAAGCATGAAATGAGGTTAAACTCCTCAAAATGCACCTTTGTAGTAGAAGCTAGGAAGTTCTTGGGGTTCATCTTGACACAGAGAGGAATAGAAGCAAACCCCGATAAATTTCAAGCTATACTCAACATGAAGAGCCTGACTTGTGTTAAAGAGGTCCAACAACTAAATGGAAGGTTGGCCGCTCTATCCAAATTTTTAGTCGGGTCAGCTCTGAAATCACTTTCCCTCTACTCAATTCTAAGGAAAGGGGAGCAATTTAATGGACCCCAGAATGTGAATAAGCCTTCCAAGACTTTAATACATTCTTGGGGTAACCATCCATACTTACCTGACCTAAAAAGGGGAAGAGCTTGTGCTATACCTGTCAGTTGGAAGTTGGGCTATAGCCTCAGCCCTAGTCCGAGAAGACGAAAAAGGGTAGCAACCTATCTACTTCATCAGTAAAGCTTACAGGGGGGCAGAGTTGAATTATCAAAAGATAGAAAAATTTGCTTACGCCCTTATCCTCACATCCCGAAGGCTCTCACCTTACTTCCAGGCTCACACCATCAAAGTCCGCACTAATTAACCATTCAACCAATGGGCAATATAATTGTTCGAATTTGACATGAAGTACAAAGCTCAGACAGCCATTAAGTCTCAGTACCTTGCTAACTTCATCGCTGAATACACTGAAAGCCCAGAAAACTCAGTTACATGGAGTTTGTATGTAGATGGGTCATCAAATAAGGCTGGAAGTGGAGTTGGTGTTATCCTAGAAAGTGACCAAGAAAATCAGATAGAACTATCTTTAAAGTTTGAATTCCCCGCTTCCAATAATTAAGTAGAATATGACGCCTTATTTGCTGGCTTGAAGCTGGCTAAAGAAGTGGAGGCAGAAAAAATGGTGGTGTTCAGCAATTCGCAAGTAATAACTTCACAAATTAATGGCAGCTATCAGGCTAAAGACCCCAAAATGAAGAAGTACTTGGATGAGACTCGAGAACAACTGACACACTTTTCAGAAAGTAAAGTCTAACATATTACTCAAGAGTCCAATACCTGAGCTGATGCTCTATCAAAATTAGCAAGCACTAAACTAGGGGACAATAATAGAAACCTTATTCAAGAGACCCTGCAATCACCATCAATTGCAAAAGAGGAGGAAGTACTGACTATATACAATCAACATTTAGGGTGGATGATTCCCATAGTCAACTACCTCAAATTTGACATACTCCCCAAAGATGAAAAGGAGGCCAAAAGGCTCATAAAAGAGGTACAAAACTATACACTAGTCCACAATATCCTATACAAAAGAGGGATTTCACACCCCTCTTAAAATGCGTCCCGACCTCCAGCACAAAGGAAGTCTTGGAAGACGTACATAGTGGCATATGTAGAAACCACCTAGGAGCTTGGTCACTAGCCAAAAAAGCTATCCGAGCTGGCTTCTTTTGGCCGACCTTATAGAAAGAAGCGGGCGAGTTTGTTAAAACATGCCCACCTTGCCAGAAACATGCTAATTTTCCTGTAGCACCTCCTGAAGAGCTCATCAGTGTTACCTCACCATGGCTATTCACGAAATGGGGTCTTGATCTACTCAGACCATTTCCACAAGCACTAGGCCAAGTCAAATACTTCATAGTAGGGATTGACTACTTCACCAAATGGATTGAGGCAGAATCCTTAGCAATCATTATTGCTCAAAGAAATCAGAAGTTCTTATACAGAAACATTGTCACAAAGTTTGGAGTTCCCCATTCTATCACCACAGACAATGGAACACAGTTTACCGACTCAACCTTTAGGAACTTGGTGGCTGACCTAAAAATAAAACACCAGTTCACCTCAGTAGAGCACCCTCAAGTCGATGGACAAGCTGAAGCTACAAATAAAGTCATATTGGCCAGGTTGAAACGCCGACTACAAGATGCAAAAGGGGCTTGGACCGACGAGCTCCCTCAAGTATTTAGATTTTAATGTCCTACAATAGAAAACAATTATTAGTTTTTTATTGTTGTAATATAAGAAAAATAGTTGGAGAATATTAAGCACAGTAGAAATCGAAATAGGGAAAACGAGATTCTAGGATTCTAGGAGAGATTTTATTTTTTATCTTTTGCTAGAGTTCGGTTGTTTTTTTATTGTAGAAAAATATCAAAATAGAAAATTTTTTCTATTCTATTTATATAGAATAATACTTGTTGATTCCCTTCTTTGAGCGGTCCCTTCTTTGAGCAACACCTTAATGAGATAAGATAAAATATCATCTTAATTTTTTGATAGTCCTATATAAAATTATGTATTAAAAATTGAAATAACGAAAAAGGGAGGATTAAAAATGCGAGGCATATCAGACTACCCTACATTCTACAACAGAAGAATCACCCTTCCGACTTGCTTATGGAATGGAAGCAATGATTCCCATAGAAATGGCTGAAGAGTCACCTAGGGTTATATTTTATAATGAAGGAATTAACTTCCAGGCACAAAAGGAAGAGCTCGACCTCCTCCCCGAAGTCCGAGAAAGAGCTCGAATTAGAGAGGAAGCTCTGAAGTGAAGGATGGCTCTAAGATAAAACCAAAAGGTGATCAAGAGAAGCTTTGCCACTAACGACCTCATCCTGATCCGAAACGACACCGGCACACAGAAGTCGGGCGAAGGAAAGTTGGCTACAAATTGGAAAGGACCTTATAAGATAACTGAGGTCCTAGGCAAAGGTTAGTATAAAGTGTCCGACCTCCAAGGGCGAGAGCTTCAAAGGTCCTGGAACACATAAAACCTAAAAAGATACTACAACTAAAAACGTTACGTCAGGTGCACTCTTTTTCCCTCCTAATAAAGGTTTTTTAATGAGGCACCAGCACAAGAGCTAGGCGCATTCAAAACCCCTAGTAGGTAGATTTATAAAGGAATTTTTTAATATAAATAAAAATTCCTATTTTATTTAGTTCTTTAAAAGTTTCCTATCTCAAATGCATTAACTTAAGCTTGACAAACCACAAAAATCATTGCCCGATCTAAAGTTGTCGGCAAGATTAAGCGACGAGTTACAAGTTAATGTAAGAAGTTATACAAACAACTCATACAAAACGATATCAAAACAGGTCAAATTAAAAATAGAGTTGTAAAAATAACTTAGTAAAGGCCGATTACTCAAAGTTGGACCCATATAAGGAAATTTATCAATTACCAAATTCGTTAAGATTTAAAAAATAAAAAATAAAAATAAACTGTACCTTGCCAAAAGGTACCTTTGCAAACTATGATAAAGCTTTGAACATTACTTAATAAAAGTTGTAGAAAACAACAAACAGAAAGGTAAAGTGTTCAAAAACTACAAACTATTACACAAAAGCAAAAGTGTTATAAGCCCACAAGTCGGGCCACATGAGTCAAATAAAACAGAATATAAAAGCCTTAAGGGGAATGGTGCACGAAACTGACTCCACAAGTTTTGCACAGATAGACCGGCAAGTGCACCGGATCGTCCAAGTAATACCTCAGGTTAGTGAGGGTCGATCCCACAGAGATTGTTAGTTTGAGCAAGCAATGGTTACCTTGCAGATCTTAGTCAGGCGGATAGAAAATATAGTTGTCATGAGAAAATGCATAAAATAGATAAATAAATAAAACGTTACTAGATAGGTGTGAAATCAATGGTATGAGAACGGTTGAGACTTCGGTGATGCTTCTTCCTTTTGGATCAACTTTTCTCACCATCTACTCCAACTTCTACTGATTCATTCCATGGCAGGCTATAAATGATTAATGCAAGGTCAGCGGTTATTAATCTCCTCTACTTTAGATCAAATGCCGGGTCAGCGATCATCCAATCTGAATGGGGGTGAAGTTCTAGCAGTCCATTCGCTTGGTGATCCTACTCAAAATGCCATAGGCAAGGTCGGATCTTTCGGATCAGAGAACGCTGCTCCTTTGGTTCTAGCCTATACCACGAAGGCCCTAATCACCCTGCTCGGCTGAACTGATGTCTCGAGAAGTTCCCAACGAAGTCGTGGATTAGCCATCTAAGAGATGTATAATCAAGCTTGTGGTTCAATACTATCCCGTCAAGGACTCACAAGAACCATGTGAATAGGGATGATGGTCAAGTTACACTCCCAATTTGTTAGGATGAAGAACGAAGATACATCTTAGAATGGAATCAAGCATAGATTGAAATAGAATAGTGATATTATTAATTCATAAGAATCAGCAGAGCTCCTAACCTTAACCTAGGAGGTTAGTGACTCATACTGTACATAGAATAGTGTTCGAAAATAAAGTGGAGGAAGAAGATTGGTGGAACCCCTAAACAAGGGTGATCTTCTCCTATAAATACTAATATGGTAACTAAGAATTACAGAAATAAGATAAACTAGTCTTGTAGTGCGAAAATCCACTTCTGGGGCCCACTTGGTGAGTTTTTGGGTTGAGCTGAGTGAAATCTACGAGCTATTGCTCCCTTTTGGGTGTCCAACGCCAACTTTGGACTCCTGAATGGACGTTGGACGCCAACTGCTCCCTTCTGGGCGTTGGACGCCAGGAATGGGGTTGGTGGCTGGCGTTGAACGCCAGTTTTGGGCCTTCATTTCCAAAGCAAAGTATAAACTATTATATAGTTCTGGAAAGCCTTAGATGTTAGCTTTCCATAGCCGTTGAGAGTGCGCCATTTGAACTTCTGTAGCACAAGAAATTCTCCTTAGAATGCATAGAGGTTAGATCTTGACAACATCTGCAATCCTTTCTTTGTCTCTAAATCAGACTTTTGCTCAAGCTTCTCAATTTCAGCCAGAAAATACCTGAAATAACCATAAAACACACAAACTCAAAGTAGAATCCAAAAATATGAATTTTACACTAAAACTTATGAAAATATAATAAAACTTAAACAAAACATAATGAAAACTATATGAAAATGATGCCAAAAAGCGTATAAAATATCCGCTCATCAGAACACCAAACTTAGACTGTTGCTTGTCCCCAAGCAATCAAAAACAAGTAGGATTAAAAAGAAATAGAAGGATACAATAAATCTCAGAGTTCTCAATGAAACTCTATTTCAATTAGATGAGCGGGACTAGTGGCTATTCATTTCTGAATAGTTTTGGCATCTCACTTTCCTTTGAAGCTTAGAATGATTGGCATCTTTAGGAACTTAGAATCCAGATGATACTATTGATTCTCCTAGTTTAGTTCTTTTTTATTCTTGAACACAACTCCTTTAGAGTCTTGGCCATGACCCTAAGCGCTTTGTTTTCCAATATTACTATCGAATACATAAACGCCACAGACACTTAACTGGGTGAACCCTTTAGGATTATGATTTAGCTTTGCTAGAATCCCCAGAAAGTGGTGTCCAGAGTTCTTAAGAACACTCTTTGCTTTGGATCACGACTTTAACTGCTCAGTCTCAAGCTTTTCACTTGACACCTTCACACCACAAGCATATAGTTAGGGAAGCAGCTCATTTGAACTGTTTAGGCCAAGATTTTGTCTCTTTTAGGCTCTCCTAACCATTGATGCTCAAAGCCTTGGATCCTTGTTCTTGTCTTTTGGTTTAAAGAGCTATTGGCTTTTTTCTTTTTCTTTCTTTCTTTTTTTCGCATAACTTTCTTTTTCTTTCTCTTTTTTTTTGATTGCTGCTTTTTCTTACTTCAAGGATCAATTTTTGGATTTTTCATATTACCAACAATACTTCTCTTTTTTCATCATTATTTCAAGAGCCAACATTCTTATAACTCCAACATCAAATATGCACTGTTCATTCATGCCTTCAGAAAGTAAAAGCACTGCCACCACATCAAGATAATTGAACTATTCTTAATATATAACTCAAAATTCAAGTATCTCACTTTTCTTTTTCAAATAAGATTTTCTTTTACGCAAGGTGAGAGATGCATGGAATATTTCATAGCTTTAAGACATAAATAAAGATGATCATGTACTAGAAACAGACAATAAGATAAAATACACGGAAAACAGAAAAATAACATAGGCAATAGGGGATTAAGGAACGAATCCACCTTAGTGATGGCGGCTACTACTCCTTCTGGAGAATCCAATGGAGTGCTTGATTTCTTCTATGTCACGTCCCTGTCTCTGTTGTTCTTCCCTCATGACTCTTTGATCTTCTCTTATTTCATAGAGGATGGTGGAATGCTCTTGATGTCCCATCCTCAATTGATCCATGTTGGAGCTCAATTCTCCAAGAGAAGTATGCAATTGGCCCCAATAGCCTTGGGGAGGAAAATGCATCCCTTGAGGCATCTTAGGAATTTCTTGTTGAGACAGCTCCTCATGCTCTTGTTGAGGTGCATGTGTAGGCTCTCTGGTTTGCTTCATCCTTCTTTTAGTGATGGGCTTGTCCTCCTCAATGGGGATGTCTCCTTCTATGAAAATTTCAGCTGAATTGCATAAGTGACATATAAGGTGGGGAAACGCCAACCTTGCTAAGGTGGAAGGCTTTTCATCTTTCTTGTACAATTCTTGAGGTATTACCTCATGTACCTCCACCTTACTCCCAATCATGATGCAATGAATCATGATGGCTCTGTCAATGGTCACTTCTTGACCGATTTCTAGTAGAGATGATGGAGCGTTGGATTAATTCCAACCAACCTCTAGCTACGGGCTTGAGGCAAGCCTTCTCAGTTGGATTGGCTTGCCTTGAGCATCCCTCTTCCACCAAGCTACTTCCACACAAATATTTGAAAGAACTTAATCCAGCCTCTAATCAAAATTGACTCTTCTAGTGTAAGGATGTGGGTCTCCTTGCATTATTGGCAAATGGAGCGCCAACTTTACACTCTCCGAGCTGAAATCCAAGGGTCGCCCTCAGACCATGGTGCTCCCATTTTTGGGATGCGAGTTCACACTAGTGTCATGGTTTTTAGTGATCCATGAATTAACATAGAACTCTTGCACCATCAAGATTCCAACTTCCAGGATAGGATTTGTTAGGACTTTCCAACCTCTCCTCCGGATTTCTCGTCAGATCTCCGGGTACTTATTCTTTTTTAGCCTAAAGGGGACTTCAAGAGTCACCTTTTCTTTGCCACTACTTCATAGAAGTGATCTTGATGAGTTTTGGTGATGAATATCTCCATCTCCCAAGGTTCGGAAGTGGAAGAAACATCTTTCTCTTTCCTCTTTCAACAGGATTCTCCGACTTTGGGTGCCATAAGTGTGAATGGACAGCAAAAAGCAAGGCTTTTCCAACACCAAACTTAAAAGCTTTGCTCGTTCTCAAGCAAAATAAGGAAGAAAAGAGTAGAAAACGAAGAGAATAGGGGAGATGGAGGGATACAATGTTTCTGTCAAGTGGGGGTTGTAGTATGTAAGGTGTGCGTATGAAGGGTAGGAAGAAGGGGTATTTATAGGGGTGGGATAGGGTAGGGTTCGAATGAATGGGTGGGAATTGGGTAGGAAATTTTTTAATTTAAAGTGGGTGGGGGATGGTGGGAGTTATGATGGTTTTGGGAAGAGATATGGATGTGATTGGTTGAGGGTTATGGGGAAGAGATGTGCGGAAGAGTGAAAGTAAGATAGAGAAGAAGGTGGGGGTAAATGGAGATTCTGTGGGACCCACTGATCCTGAGGGCTAGGAAATACTATTCGGTTAAGGACTCACAAGAACCCATGTGAATAGGGATGACATTCAAGTTACACTCCCAATTCATTAGGATGAAGAACGAAGATACATCTTAGAATGGAATCAAGCATATATTGAAATAGATTAGTGATATTATTAATTCATAAGAATCAGCAGAGCTCCTAACCTTAACCTAGGAGGTTAGTGACTTATACTGTACATAGAATAGTATTCGAAAATAAAGCGGGGGAAGAAGATTGGCGGAACCCCTAAACAAGGGTGATCTTCTCCTATAAATACTAATCTGATAACTAAGAATTACAGAAATAAGATAAACTAGTCTTGTAGTGCGAAAATCTACTTCTGGGGCCCACTTGGTGAGTGTTTGGGATGAGCTGAGTGAAATCCACGAGCTAGTGCTCTTTTTGGGCGTCCAACGCCAGCTTTGGACTCCTGAATGGGCGTTGGACGCCAGCTGCTCCCTTCTAGGTGTTGGACGCCAGGAATGGGGTTGGTGGCTGGCGTTGAACGCCAATTTTGGACCTTCATTTTCAAAGCAAAGTATAGCCTATTATATATTTCTGAAAATCTCTGGATGTTAACTTTCCATAGTCGTTGAGAGCGCGCCATTTGGATTTCTATAGCTCCCGAAATGCTCCTTCGAGTGCATGGAGGTCAGATCCTGACAGCATCTGCAGTCCTTTTTCTGTCTCTGAATCAGACTTTTGCTCAAGCTTCTCAATTTCAGCCAGAAAATACCTGAAATCACCATAAAACACACAAACTCAAAGTAGAATCCAAAAATATTAATTTTTCACTAAAACCTATGAAAATATAATAAAACTTAAACAAAATATAATGAAAACAATATGAAAATGATGCCAAAAAACGTATAAAATATCCGCTCATCAGGGAGCAAGGTTCTCACCAGTAGTATCATCTTTTGTTGGAGAAGGAGGAAACACGAAGACTGGCTCGACTGACATGACAACCGAGGCCGAAGGAGAGGTCTCCGTAGTAGCAGCTTCAGCTTTCACCCCCCAAGGTGGAGGTCTACCTGACCTGAGGTCCCGAAATCTTCGGATCTGTTGGAGACTCCTCCTTATCATTCCCATCGGACGCTAGCACTATCTTGCCATCAACTACAATATTATCTACACTAAAAAGGGAAAGGTCAAGGTCAGGAGTTAAGACGTTAACCTGAACCTCCAAATTGTCAAACATCTCATCCATTCTTAGAGCAGCTAGCTCCTGAAACTCAGCAAATTGCTCCTTTAGTTTTCTTAACTCCTCCGTTAGTGCCATTCTCTCCCCAAAATACACGAGTGTAGTTTTTCTGAAAATTTTTGGCATTTTTCTCGGTCAAAGCAGCAACAGTTTCTGACTTAGTAGCTCTTTATAAAAGCAATTGTGTAATTTTTATATTTCACTTTCTTTCTTTCACCCTTCATTTTTATTTGTATATTCTTATTGCTTTACAACTTATAATCAGATTCGTTTTTTTTTTATCCAATATCTCAGTTGTTATAATTCTACTATCAAAATATGATATCTTGATTTTATTTCAATTTTTAGATTAATTCTTTAAATCCAGATAATGCGAAGCGATGAGTTGGTTAGTACTTAGTTATTAATGAATTCATCCTATAAGTCATTTATTTTATTGTCGAACTCTAACCACTCTAAAAAATCAACGAGTCACACACTAACATATATAATGAGAAGGACTAAATTATTGTTAACCCATTTTTACTTTTTCTTTTATTTTAATTTCTTTTTCATATTTTTCTTTATTCTTCTTTGTTCTGTTGAAGTGGGAAAAGAAGTTGATATATATGTGTGTGTGTGTTCATCAATAGGATGCACGTTTAAAAGACTTTTTCTCTTGAAATCAGCATAGTTCTCGTGGACCATTTGTATGTTAGCTCTATAGTCTCTCTCACATATTTTTTTAAGAATAAAGTATAATTTTTGTTGTTAAAATTTTTGAAAAAATTTAAAAATATTTTTAATATTTAATTTATTTAATTTTAAATATATTTTAATTATTGATGGTTAAAACTTAAAAAACTGTCAACGGAGAAGCTGACGTACTTAGCAATCCAAAACTGACAATGCCACATGACAATTTTAAGCTGATGTGTGAATAAAACTTTGGCATATGATTTTTAAACCGTCAAATGATGCCAATGTTGACGGATAGGGTGTTTGTGGTGCGGTTTAATTCGGTTTTAAGGGAGAAAGTCATTCGATTCGAATGCTTAATTTATGTGCGGTGTGGTTTGGATTGGATGAATTTTTTTGGAAATCCAATTCGATCCGATCCGATTACAAACGGTTTGGATCGGTTTGGATTTGCGGTTTTTTAAATAAAAAAATTAAATACATATAACAAGTCTCAACATCAAAATTTAAATAATCAACAATGACATAACAAGTCTTAACAATATCTTAAAAAACTAACAATAACATAACAATAGAAATAAAATTATAGGTTAGTTAAAATAAATAAATAAATAATATTTTCAACATAAAATATTTATTAAATAATAATAATACATGAATAATAGAAAAATGTATAACAAATTGAATATGTTATAAGTATAATTGTAAATATAATAATAAAATAATAATATTATAGCACATTGTGCGGTTTGGATTGGATTGAATCGGTTATGAAAAGTAGATCCGAAATTCTATCCAATCCAGCGGTTTGCAAAAAATAGAATCCAATTAAATTCAAATTAGTGCGGTTTTAATCGATTTTCAGTTTGGATCGGATTGGATGAGCGGTTTAATTTGGATCGGTGTAGATTTGAACACCCCTATTGACAGGTATATTTAAAATATATTATTATGAATAAAATTAAAACTAAACGTTAACATAAAATCGAAAACAAATATAAAAGGTTGAAACAAAAAACATTTTATCTGGAATATTTAATTTTTAGTAACACAATTTTATGTTTAATGCAAAATTTATTCGAA
>NC_029789.2:27637848-27642065 GCF_000816755.2 Arachis ipaensis
ACTAAGATTAGTATATTTAATATAAATATTAATTTTAAAATATTTATTCTAATGAAAAGATTATTATTTTGAGATATGTAACAAAAATAAATTTGATATTTTAAAATAATTATCTATTTATAATAGAAATAATATTATTTATTTTTTAATAATGTGTTAAATTTAATAATTGAATCATATATATGTATTTAATTTTACTAGTTATTTTAAAATAAATGGAGTAATTATTTTGAGATGAAAATAGTGTGTGTTTTGGGCGTTAGATATTATTGTCAGTTTGTCACTTTCAATTAATAATGTGACTCTTATTTACAAAAAAAAAATTCTCAAACAAAATACATTTATAATTAAAAAAATCACATTATAAAAAAAGAGAGAACAACAACATATATTCATTCACTGTAGAAATAAACGAAGAGTGTACTCATGAGAAAATGATTGACCATAACGTTATTGCAAATGATATGTAGTACAAAGATTTAGCTTGTGCCTCTGGGTCTCAGCATTTATATGCAGAATCACATGGCCAACAGCAATATCTGAATTTGTGGCTGTGAGTGTTATAGTTATATATCAATTTTATTTAGAAGATACCGTCCTTTAAAGAATATCCACTACTTTTCATTTTATTGATTCTATTTACAGTACCAAAAGTCCACAAGGAATATATTGTTGATTATATATATAGAAAAAAAAAAACACTCAAATGCTATGTTGCCATATTTTATATTACACGTGATAACTTTGAAATTTTCAAACAAATATTCCATGTGTATATGGTGTTGTTGTCATGAATAATAAATAAAAAAAAGTCAAATTATTTTGATAAATTAATATTACATAAAGTTTTAATAGCTTTAATAAATAGATTACAAAGTAATTTTTTTAGGTCACTAGACATAAATTTTGGAGTATATATATACGATTGGAAGTCAACTATTGATCTTTAGCCTGGTCTAAGTTTACCTTTCTATTGGTAGGGAGATACAATCCATAAAGATTAAACCCATGATATATAATTAGAATAAAGCTCCACGTCCAAGCGCAAAATTCTTATTTAAGTTTATCCAAATTGTTGTAATAATTTTTTAAATTATGCGCTCTTTTTCCATTTCTTTCTCTTTTTCCTTCTTCTTCTTCTTCTTCCAAATTCACGCGGGTTCTTCTTCTTCCCTTCTTCTCCTCTTTTTTCTTCTTCTTCTTTTTCTTCTTCTAAATTGGCACATGCAGATTTTCCTTCTTTCCTTCTTCTCCTCCTCTTTCTTCTCCTCCTCTTAGAGATAATTAATTCAATTCAATTCAGAACGCCTGCGTCCATTCAATTCAAAACAATTCAATTCAATTCATAATGAATCGAACATGTTATTAAGGTGAAACAATTGTATGGTACTAAATGAACGAAACATTATCCATTATATAAAATCAAATTCAAAATAGCTTTCTGCATAATGAACCGAACACATTATCGTTATTAAGGTAAAATAATTGTATAGTACTAAATGAACAGAACATTATCCATTATATAAAATCAAATTCAAAACACCTATGTCTACAATTTAGAGATTATCAATTCAATTCAATTCAAAACATCTACGTCCATTCAATTCAATTCAATTCATAATGAACAGAACACGTTATTAAGGTGAAACAATTTTATAGTACTAAATGAACGGAACATTATCTATTATATAAAATCAAATTCAAAATAACTTTCTACAAAATGAACCAAACACGTTATTAAGGCGAAACAATTGTATAGTACTAAATAAACGGAACATTATCCATTATATAAAACCAAATTCAAAACAGCTTTCTGCATAATGAACCGAACACGTTATTAAGTGAAATAATTGTATAGTACTAAATGAACGGAACATTATCCATGATATAAAATCAAATTCAAAACACTTGTGTCTACAATTTAGAGGTTATCAATTCAATTCAATTCAGTTCAATTCAATTTAATTCAATTCAATTCAATTCAGAACACTTGCGTCTATCAATTCAATTCAATTCAATTTAGCAATTGTATTCCATTCAATTCGATTAAAAAAATAATTCATTAGCAAAATGTTGGTGTTGTTGGTGATGACGATAATGAAAGAGGAGAAGAGGAGGAGGAGGAGGAGGAGGAGGAGGAGAAGAATCTGTGTGCGCGAAGAAGAAGAAGGAGGAGGAGGAGGTATGCGTGAATTTGAAAGAAGAAGAAAAGGACGTATGTGTGTATTTGAAAGAAGAAGAAGAAGCGCGGGGGAGGAGAAGAAGAAAATACACGTGTAATGACGCTCTTTTAACGAGAGTGATTTTTGTTAGTGTTGGACCTACTTGGATAAATTTGGATGAAAAAATACTTGGATGTGTAGCAATCCTGATATAATTATATATAATGCTTAAACAATTAAAACAACTTCTACTTGTCCACGGTTTTCACGGTTAAATTAAATAATATTTAGCTAATATCACTTCAAGAAATAAGGAGTTTAGCTATAAAAAAATCGTGGCTAAAATTTATAAGAATTGTAGCAATCATATATTGATCATGAAAAAATATTTGTTACTAATAAAGGAATTGTATTCTCAGTTTGCCACAGTTTTAAAATTATTAGCCACAATTTTAAACATGATGAATGTACTAGTTAATCACGTTTTTTCTGAAGCTAATTAATCAATTTATTTTTGTAGCTAACTTGCATTATTTTTCACATACAATCTGTAATTAATTTGTGCTAATTTATTCTAATAGAATAGTTTTATTAAATTAAAATTATATTTATATATATAACATTAATAATAAAAATTTAATTTTAAAATATACAAATTGAATATTTATTGTACTAACAAAGAAAGATATAATAACAATTTAAGTCTAAAATCTATATGTAATAAGAAATAAAATAAATTCTAAGGTGTTCTAAAGTAAATATACCTAATTTTAACTACTACTTATTAAATGCACCAACTAAGTGTGCGGCATATCACTGGATAGAATAGGTATTTCATCAGTTGGAGACTCCACCAGTTACAAACTCAAAAATATGTTTAAACTTGCTAAATTCTACTGGACATATAGTATTACTAAAACTACACACACCTATATTTTCAGCATCAAAGACCTTATCAATTGCATCATTCGGATGAGTCAACATTTTGAAAGGAATTTCTTCAACTGCAATTCGTTCTTGATGTTTGGGCAAATGCTATAATATTTGCTCCTATATAAGAAATAAAATTAGATTAGTATATATAAACATAGGAGGAAACAAACATAGGTAGCTAAACACGTATCACAAACAAATAGCGTACTAACAACTTAAAACTACTCTCAATGACCAATTTAATATGAAAAAAAATTAAAATATCTAAATAATATATTTTTACTTCAATGTAGTTCTACTGTTTTTTGTGTTTTTTTTCACTGGCCATCAAATTTTATCATGACTTTTTTTTATCTTTTTTAAATACCAAATTTAAATTGTGGTCATTTTTTAGTTAGAGATTTTTTCGATAAAAATGTATACAACCAAATACAAAATAAAAAAAAAAAACCAAATAAATAAACTCACAAAATAATATAAAAAAATCTAGATCACCTGTACCTTTAAAATTCACAACTAAAAAGTCATGGTGATCTATTTTTACAATATCACCCTATCATAATTATTCATCATCTTTATATCCAAAGGTCTATTATCATCTTGGTTGATTCTTATTTCATATATTCAAACCCTCTGCAAGTTTTTTTATTGTTGTTAATATCATGTAATTGTCGTATTTCTTCTAGAAATGCTTCTGAACTCTTACGTTTTTTTTTTCATGAGAAAATAAATACCCACTAAATAAACTAGTAACTAAAATCAAAATGAGAAATAAAAACAAGTTTTGGTAGTGTTCTTAAAGAAAGTGCGTTTAGGTGTTGCAGTAATGAGGATTCCAAAGATGTGAGTGAAGTATTTAGCAGTTATGAAAATGTGAATGAAGTATTGCACAGTTATATTGAAGTTTCTTCAGGATTTATGGTGCTTAATTTAACTTACCGCCAAAAGAATTCATTAAAATTCAAGCACACTTTAAAATTTCAAATCTTAAAAATTTAAACGTTTTTTAAGTCATCTTTAAATTTTCTGGTTCTAAAAAGTTTTTTTTCCCATTTTATTTTTTAAATACCAAATATATTTCAAATTATTTTATTTTTAATGCAATAGTATTCATTTATTAGC
>NC_029789.2:27642114-27646384 GCF_000816755.2 Arachis ipaensis
TTGTAAACTAAAATTTAAAATAAAATAAAAATAGTTAATTTATTTATTATCAAACAATGAAATCAAGAATCATGTAAAAAACATAACCTAATTCGAAGAAAGAAACTCTGGTGTTTAAAATTGATTTAAAGAAAGTGTATGACAGTGTTGATTAGAAGTTTCTAAAGCAGACCCTCATAAAATTCGATTTTTTCATTCCTATAGTCAATCTGATTATGAGCTGTGTCACTTCATCCTCTTTATCTATTCTCTGGAATGGCGATAGATTGGACAGTTTTACTTCTAGATGAGGTCTTCGGCAAGGAGATTTTATGTCACCGTATCTTTTCGTATTGTGTATGGAGAGACTGTCCTGCTTGATTAACTATCAAATTGTTATGGAGAGGTGGAAGCTGGTTGCTATTTCTAGAGGGGGTCAGAAAATTTCCTATTTAATGTTCACCGATGATTTGCTTCTCTTCTGTAAAGCAGAGAAACAACAAGTTCAAAATATAATGGCAGTATTGGAGAGTTTCACGTAATGTTTCAGCGACTAGAAAAGAAATCCTTACTGGGGTGTCCTCCATTCGTTTCGTCCAGAATTTGTGCAAATACCTCGGGATTACTCTTGGTCATTCTCGGATGATCCAAGCATCTTTTAATGAGGTTCTGGATAAAATCCAAGGACAGCTAGTCGGCTGGAAAGGGTGTTTACTCAACAAGGTGGGAAGGCTCTGTTTGATCAATTCGGTTGTGGCGGCTATTCCTACTTACTACATGCAAATCTCTCTCTTTTCCAAAAGGATAACAAATTTTATAGCATCTATGATAAGAAATTTTCTCTGGAAAGGTCAGGCCAATGGTCGGAGGATAAATCTTGTTAGTTGGAAGGTGTTGGTTACTCCAAAGAAGTTTGGTGGTCTGAGAATAAAGGATCCATTTTGTGCTAATGTTTCTCTTCTTGAAAGCCTAGTTTGACAACTCTTTCATCATCCCTACAAGCTTTGGGTTCAACTATTGGAAGCTAAATATCGTTTTTCTCTGGGTGACGCTTTCAGCTATTCTACGAATAACAGATCTTATGTTTGGAGGAGTCTGCGTAAAATTTGAAATATTTTGAAGGATGGTTTTGATTGGTGCATTGGGGATTTGGACCAGAATTTTTGGTTCTCTAAATCTAGGAAAGAGGGACAGCTATGTAATGAGATGAATTATGTTCACATTTTTTATTCGGATCTATGGATATTAGATCTATGGTCGGCTGGGGAGTGGCACCTTAAGAAGGTCTATTCTCCTTTTCACCAGGTTTTGCATGAAAGCATTCTCTCCTACAACTTGGATGTACAAGCAAATTTAGTAGTAGGATGGACTTGGTCCGGTGGGGGCGGCTAAGATTTATGATGCTCGTAATGGCTACTTATGACTTTATATGAAGATGTTTGGATGGGAGGAGAGAGGGAACTGGCTTTGACTTTGGCGTCAGGTTGTTCCGGAAAAGATCAAATTCTTGGTTTGGATTTGTCTGCGAAAGGCACTATACACTGCTGTTTTCGTCTCAGGAGAGGCCTTTCACCTACAGATAGTTGTCGTAGTTGCCTGACTTGCCAAAAAATAATTTTCCACTGTATTCAAAATTACCCAAAAGCTCAGTTTGTTTGGCAGACTCTAGAGATTTCCAGTCATTCGCTGGATTTGAAGAACTGGTTCTTGTCCCATAGTAAAGAACATCCTTTTAGATTCTTTTCTGATCTATGGTGGATTTGAAAATCTAGGAATAATGAGATTTTTAACCATCATGAACCTTGGCCTCCTTTTAAAGTGGCTTGTATGACTTTAGCCTTTGAGAAGGATCTTTGAAATATCTTTAAATTGCAACAAGTTTTTATTTCTTCTATGATTAGTTGCTTTTGGATTTCTCCTTTGATGGGTACTTTTAAGATCAATTGTGATGCTAGTTACTCTGGTTCTGTGGATCAGATTGGTTTTGCCTGTATTAACAGAGACTGGAACGAAAATTGACAACGAGGCTGTTTGGGAACAATAGAGAGCTACAATATTCTTCAAGAAGAGTTGTTTGCTATTTGGAGGAGATTTCTTTTAGCCTGAAATTTTGGACAAAGAGATGTGATTTGCAAAACGGATTGTCTAGAGGCTTTCATTCTTGTTAACGATTCTCATGATAATGCTGGTTGTGTAGATCCTTTGGTGCTTAAAGTCAGAGATATCATGACTTGGAAATGGCGCGTTGATTTTCACTTGATCCGAGATGCAAACATAGTGGCGGACACCGTGACAACATTGAGATCACATTCATAGCATGTAGAGCTTCTAATGCCTTGAAAGGAGTTTGAGACGAATATTTAGAGAGATTGTCCTGTACCTTCTTAGTCCCTTAGGATTTTGTTTTCCTTTTCTGCTTGGTTGTTTTAAATTTGCCGTCACAAAAAAATGTGACCTAATAAAATGAAAGCTATTATGAATAAAGAGTTGATTCATTAAAATAGAAGCAGTATAGTAAATAATTAGTACTAGATATTAATCAATTGATATTGTACAGGACAAATTTAATTTATCTTTACATAATAATATATGAAAATAAATGGTAAAACTAATATTTATCTAAAAAAATAATTGTAAAACAAATAATAATGGTATATAATAATTTAATAATAGTATAAATAAAAAATTTAATTTATAATTTCACAATATAATTTTTAAAAAGATAAGTATACATATAATGAGTTCTCCATTTATGTTTGTTATTAAAAGTGAGATCAAATTGCAAGTTAGAGTATAGTACTGACAAAGATATGTAGTAAGTACTAAACCATATAAACAAAGACTAACTTTTAGCTTTTTAACTTATCCTCATTTCTTTTAAATTCAATAAATGATAAAACAATTTATTTTTAGTAAAAGATTCACCGAAACATATCTTTTTCTACTTAAAAAATTACTAAATTTTTTATTATTTATCTAAATATATTATTTTGGCTAGATAAATTTTATCTTTATAATTACCTCAAATATTAGAATATTATCTTTATCTTTATAATTTTATGTTTTATCTAGATTCATTGATTTTTATTTTTTTTAGATTTAATTTTATAAATTTTTGTTAATGTCAAAATATTTAAAAAATAAATAATATTATAAATTAACAAATTTAATTAAAAAATAAATTTATTTAAGGCAGGACGGCCATGGTATGCAGAGGAGATATGGTTAGAGAAGGGTTAGAGAAGCAATTTGTCACTGAAAGGGCAAGTAAGCAGAGAAAGGTGAGGAGAAAAGAGGAGAAGGGCTTTTGGTACTGAAGAGATAGGTTAGAGTTTGATTTTTATTTTTGGGAGAAGAGGAAAACAATTTTACTAAAACGAGGAGTATAAACTTCAAATTCAAAGGCTAGCGGTCAAAATGTCAAAATTTAGCAACTGTGACAATGTTTTGTGATAAATACAAGACACACTCATTTATTTTTATCACGATTTAATGTTCGTAATTAAAATTTGGTGGTTAAATGATGGAAGGTAAATTTTTGTGGAAATGGATCCTCTCCATCTTTTTAAACACTTGAGAGAATAAAGTGTGATCTCTCACCTTTAATTCTATAAGTGGGACCAAAATTAAATAAGAGAGAGAGAGCAATGAATGGTAGGATTAAACATTGGACACCATCCAGTTTTTTTTCCACTGGAGAGGATCCACTCCTAATCTTTGTATACTAATCAACGAAAAATGTAGTACATATGATAGAGTGTGATGAGTTAATTGACACGGTAAATTGCAGAAATTAAAAATAGATACAAGGAATAGAAATAGAGTAGACTAAATAGCAGAAAATTAAAGTATCAAGTATAGGTTTCCTATGAACAACAAAGAGAGATCCGAATTATTCTTCATAGGGCTGAGAATATGAGAAAATGAATAGGATAATTCATAAGAGTTAGGAAGAAAAAGAAGAGAAGAAGAGAAAGTAGAGTGACAAAAGATGCAGAATAGAGAGAGAATTTGTACCACAACAGCCTAATGATGATAGCCTTCCAAATGCATATCTGTAATACACATTCTTCCACTTCTCCTTAGTGCCTGACTAGCTTAATCAAGCTCCACGTGTTCCTTTCCTCTAACTAACTCCCTTTTTGTTGTGATGTGCGCATTACATTTGCTTGGCCCATTTTATTTGATTCCTTTTTCATGCTCATATCATTATTCTCCCGATAAAAAATAACCTTGTCCTCAAGGTTGAAGAATGGGAAGGCTTTGTTGAAACTCTCAGCATGTTCCCATG
>NC_029789.2:27646516-27657642 GCF_000816755.2 Arachis ipaensis
GCATAGCACTATGCTCTTGCTAAGTATTTCATATGGCTGGAGAATGGGGACATCCTCAGTTGTTTGTAGTGGTAAGGGAAGATAGGGAGTGTCATGTTCTCTACGAAACCTCTTTAATGCTGAAATATGAAAGGCATCATGAATTCGAGCCTCTAGATGTAAGGCTAACATATAGGCAAATTCATTCAATTTTTCTTGACTTGGAATGGCCCAAAGTAGCGCATTCCCAATTTGTGATTCTTTCTCAGTGCTATAGAATTTTGTCTATAAGGTTGCAGCTTAACCAGAACTAATTCTCCTTCGTGAAATTCTTCCTACCTACGAAGTTTATCAACAGCATGCTTCATGAACTACTGAGCTTGATGTAAATTCAGCTTCAGGGAATCCAAAAGTCTATCACGCTGCAACAACATCTCTTGCAAGGATGGCTCATCATCCTCAGAAAACTCATAATGCACTAGTGATGGAGGATCTCTTCCAAACAAGGCTTTGAATGGTGTCATCTTGATGTTGTTATGAAAGGAAGTGTTGTACTAAAATTGTGCTCAAGGTATCATCTCCAACCACCTCTTTGGGTACTTAAAACAAAAATAGTGGAGGTACATCTCTAGTGTGCAATTTAGAACTTTGCTCTGACCATCTGATTGTGGATGATTTGCTGAATTCATCACCAAGCTTGTTCCCTGTAATTTAAATAGTTGTTGCTAGAAATCGCTAACAAATACTTTGTCCCTAGCTATCTGAGACTATTGATTTGGGAAAATCATGTATCTTTGCCACATTCTTAACAAATGCCTCTAAAATTGTCTTGCTAGAAAAGTCATGCTTGAGGGGAATAAAGTGTGCAAACTTTGTGAGACGATCAATGATTACCATAACTACCAAAAAGCCTCTAGATGTGGGTAATGCCACGATAAAATTCATTACAATATCTTCTCAAACCTGAGTTAGAATTGGTAATCATTTGGGCAATCCAACTGGTAGCCGATTATTAACCTTGGCTTACTGGTAGATTGTGCAAGAAAGAACATAGTGCTTAATGTCCTGTTCCATATTTGGCCAATAGAAAGAAGAACAGATCCGTTCAATAGTTTTGGCAATGCTAGCATGACCACCTAAAGCCCATCATGAAATTTCTTGACAATTAGTTGGATTAGACTACTGCACTGAGGGATAACCACACTGTTGCGCCATAATATAATTCCATTCTTGAAAGAATAATTCTTATCTTTCGAGAAATTAGTGCTACACTACACAAGAATAGCTTGCAATTTTTCATCCTATTCAATATCCTACTTAAGGAGCTGCTGCCATTCCGAAGGAGGAGTTGACCAAGCAGCAAGGAAGCAACGTGAAAGAGCATCTGCTGGTATATTTTTGGGACTTTGCTTATAATATATCTCAAAATCAAAACCCATAAGCTTGTGTAACCATTGGTGCTGTTCCGGTGTATGTAAATCCTGTTCAAGCAAGGATTTCAGGCTTCGCTGGTCAGTCCGAATTATAAACTTTTTACCAAGAAGGTAATTTCTAAACTTTGCAACAGCTTAGTAATAGCATAAAATTCCCTCACATAAGTAGATTTCTTTTGCATCATTGGAGATAACTTCTTAGAGAAAAAAGTAATAGGGTGCTTGCCTTGAGATAGCACAACACCTATGCCCACACTAGACGCATCTGTTTCTAATTCAAATGGAAATGCAAAATTTGGTAAGGCTAACATTGATTTGGACGAAATCGCTAACTTCAGGGCATCAGACACCTTAATCACTGTTGTATTCCACTCAATTGCATCATTTTTTAACAGATCAGTTAACAGAGTTGTTAGGGAAGCATATCCTTGAATGAATCTTCTATATTAACTTGTTAGGCCAAGAAAACCATGAAGTTGCTTGGTAGTATTAGGCACTGGCCAATCAAGCACAATGCACGCTTTATCCAACTCCATATGAACACCATTTTCAGAAATAGTGTGTCTCAAGTCCCCAAGTTCAGATACCTCAAACAAACACTTGAAAAATTTGGCAAATAAAGATTCTTGTAGCAGAAGCTACAGAACAATCTCTAAGTGGTATAAATGTTTTTCCCAAGTGGCACTATATACCAAAATGTCACCAAAGAAAACCAAAACAAACTTTCTCAAGTAGGGGCAAAAGATATCATTCATCAAGCTTTGAAATGTGACAGGAGCTTTTGTCAACCCGAATGGCATCACCAACCATTTGTACAAGCCTTAGTAAGTTTAAAATGCTGGTTTAACAAAAATCTGATGATAACCCGATTGCAAATTTAGCATGGAGAAAATAGTAGCACCAAACAGTTCATCCAATAATTCATCTACTGTTGGTATAAGAAAGATGTCCTTTACCATAATATTGTTTAGAGCTCGATAATCCATGCAAAAATTCCATGAGCCATCCTTCTTCTTTACTAAAAAAATGGGTGAAGAGAATGGACTCTTGCTAGGTTGGATAATCCCCTCTTTCAACATGTCTTGCACCATTAATTCGATTTGAGCCTTTTGGCTATGAGGGTAACAATATAGTCTAGCCTTTACGGGAGCAACACCTTGCACCAGTGGAATGCTATGATCTTGTAATCTTGGTGGTGGGAGCCCTGATGGTAAGGCAAAAACAGCTGCAAATAAGGACAGTAAGGAGGCCAAATCAGGTGGCATACTCTCGGAAAGTTGAAAGTTGGCATTTACTGCCATATCCGTTTGCTTAACTTCCAAGGTATAACATTCAGCAATAGCATCAGTATGGACCAAACGTCTTATGTGATGATATTGATGAGCCTGAATTGGAGCCGAAGTATGATCATCAGATACAGTAATGAACTTTCCCTCATGTAAGAATTTGATAAAACCTACTTCATAATCTACAATGTGGGCTCGGAGAATCTTCAACCACGTTAATCCTAACACCAAATCACCACCAGCTAATTGAGAACGTACACATCCAAAACAATGACAGTATATTCCCTGAAATCCACTACCACAGAAGGAATGCATCCTTCCATCATGAGAACATCAAAATTTTCCACCATAACCTTGAAACCTGATGCTAGTTCAACTGGCAGATTGAGAAACTTTGCGATTCTGGGTTGTATAAAGCTGTCAGAACTGCCACCATCCAGCAAAACTTGGATTTCTAACCCCTTAATGGTTGTCGTCATGCAAATAGTTACTGGACCATTAGTTCCATGCATAGAATTATAAGATAGGTGATGCTCCAGAACTTGTTGCTTAAGGAGTTGCATCGTACCATCTACAGGAGAATTGTCTTGTACCACCTGCTCAATATTGGCATCGTCTTCTGGTTTCAATTGTAGCAACATGAGCTGGTGGTTAGCACATCGATGCATGGTAGAGAATCGTTCGTCACGCATTAGTAACAAAGGCCCTTTTCATGCCTACTCTGCATCTCTTAGGGCTTAAGCGACGAATCGGGGGCTTGGGTGGAGCAGAGAGAGCTCGATGGGATGGGTTAGGCAGCATTAATGGAAGGGCACTGCGCGCTAAAAGATGAGCCACTGAGGAACTGGCTGTAGTTGCTGTGCTAGCACGAAAAATAGAAGGACCTACCGTGTGTCTTGGGCAGACACAAACTTGTCTTTATATAGTCACGTTAAGGTAAGAGCTCTCATCAAAGATGGAGGGCAATGATCTTTTACCTCCATCCTAATGTCCTGCCTCAATCCACTAATAAAACAATCTCTCAAGGCATATGGGGGATCTATGTTAGTGCGATTTGCCAAAGACACAAATTCAGAGTAATACTCACCCACGGAGGCTGTTTGTTGCAGCGTGAACAACATCTCTCTTGGTGATTCAAACAATGAAGGGCCAAATTCCAGCTCAATAGCGCACTTCATCTGAACCCATGAACGAAACTGAGTTGTACGTTATGACATTTAGAACCATGGGAATGCTGGCCCAGACATATGAATTGCTGCAATTCCGATCTGTTCATCCTCAGGGACTCTGAAAATTCAAAGTACTGCTCCATAAAGAAAATTCACCCTAAAGCATCCATGCTGTCAAATTTCATTAAGTCAAAATTTGCCCCCCAATTCAACCCGGAACGAGGCTGAAAGTCAAAATCTGAGTTTGAACCATAGGTGTGCTCCAACGATGGTGAATGACTCCGTGATCAATCCTGAAAAAGCTGCGTCAAGGATGATTGAATAACATAAAATTTCACATTAGTAGCTTCGTTCATGCGAGCATGATCAGCACGATTTCTTTGCTCACAGCCTCAATCATGTGGAACAGCTTTTTTTCATCGGCTTCGAGACTCTTCATGTGCGTATTATCAACAATAGCCATGGTGAAATGAAAGCACCAATTGATGGAAGGTAAATCTTTATATACTAATCAACGAAAAATGTGGTACATATGATAGAGTGTGATAAGTTAATTGGTATTGTAAACTGCAGAAATTGAAAATAGATACAAGGAACAAAAATAGAGTAGATTAAACAACAGAAAATTAAAGTGTCAAGTGAACAACAGAGAGAGACCCAAATTATTCTTGATGGAGCTGAGAACCTAAGAAGACAAATAGAAGAATTCATAAGAGTCAGAAAGAAGAAGAAGAGAAGTAGAGAAAGGAGAGTGACAGAAGATGTAGAATAGAGAGAGAAATTCTACCACAATAACCTAGTGATGATACCCTTCCAAATGCATATTTGTAATACACATTATTCCATTCCTCTTTGGTGCGCCTGATTAGCTTGATCAAGTTCCAAGTGTTCTTTTCTCTAACTCCCTTTTTGTTGCGATGTGCACATTACATTCCTCATTTGCATGGCTCATTTTATCTGATTCTTTCTTCATGCACATGTCACTAAACCCATTTTTGTGGTAGTGTATATGGGACAATGAAAAATATTTAAAATTTATGGTTCACTTATAAAGTAATAGAAAATTACTTAAGATTTTAGCTTTTGGAATAAATAAATCAATTATGTTCGTCACCTCGGCTCCTGAACGGGTCGGATGTGCCAAATACTTAGGAATGATGGGAAAGCTGGATTCGGATCACCTTTGCGCGTCAAGATCTCCTGGACCAGCGGGTAGAGGAGGAGGTCGGGGCTTGAGGTCTTCCCGGGTTGGCGATGTGAAATTGGGGGGGGGGGGGGGGGGACACCTGCAAAGACTACGACGTTCTAGTCAGCGTCCGTACAAGGTGGCTGGTAGGGTAAAGGATAGGTGTTGTACCTGGGGGAGGGGTAGGGCCCACCCCTTATATAGTCTGTACGTGGATGGGTCCCACAAGGACAGACCCACCTTCCAGGAAGCTTCCTTCCTTCCTAGCTGTCAGACGCCACGTGAGAGGGGAGGTGACATTCAGGTTGCCTCCCGGTTCAAATCACGTGAGGCTGCCTGGTCGGTCGGCCACTCGGATACGGGTATTGGGCCAACTGGACTGGGCCGTAACAGTGCCCCCAATGCGCCAGCTATGGTCGTTAGCACCGTTGCTGGCGTATTCCATTCTACATTCTCCTTGGTTGGGTTCCCACGTAGTCGGCCGCTCGTGATAGGGATGTGCCCCTTACGTGCGTGCAGGTTTCGTCAGTTCCAAGAGAACGTTACTCGTTGCCTCGTTCTTCGCGCCTGGCATTTAATGCCATTATGACTGATTTAGAAACCTAGATAAAAAGTCTATTCTGCCCCTGCCTTTTGCGCTTCTCCATGTCAGTTATTCTTCAGTTTTCATTATTTGTGTTTCATTTTCTTACTACTTCAGNTTTCTGTTCTCCTCAATCCGCTCCTGCTTCACTACGTTCCTTCAGAGATTACCATTTCCTGATTGCAATTTTCCTGGTAAGCATCTTTTCTTGGTATTATCACAAATGGATGAATGTTACTTTGCTATTGTTATTACTGCTTGCTTTGTTACTATTTCGTGTTTTATGTTCCCTTAGGTTGTCCATGCCCTCTTGCTTATGCCATGCCACCGTTAGTTAGGTTTTACGAGGGGTTACCATTAGATTTGTAGTTTTCTAGCCTTTGCTTAACTGTAGATGAATCTACTGTAACACGTAGAGTTAGTTCCAGCTTTACTGGTTTTTCAACCTCCCGAAGTTATTAACTAAGTGGTGCCCCCACTGTAGGTATGGCACAGCCTCCCCTTGCGAGAGATCCCAAAGATCGGTATGTCTGGGTCACGTCAGACGTGAAGGATACCCCTTCGCGAATAACTCTCGAGGAGCACACGGAGTTTCGTCAAATCGACCAACTTTGCGGGGGAGGTCCCGAGGAAGATCGCTATGACGTGTTCGTTCCTACGAACCGGAACGGATATGTCATCTTAACTTAAACACCACCTGAGTCACTGACTGGATCTGGATATACAAGGCGATGTTCGCCAGCTTGGGGGTTTGCATCCCCTTCTCCCCCTTCCAAACGGTGCTACTAAACCTGTGTGATGTGGCACCGTCGCAGTTGCACCTGAGTAGCTGGGCCTCCATCCGATGCTTCAAGATGGTATGTGAGTACTTGGACCTGCCGGTCTCAGTAGAGGTTTTTTTGTGGCTCTTTATCTTGACGAATCCTTCCAAAGAAGGGAAAGCCAAAAAAGGATACATGTCTTTCTGGGCGGCCCAAGGCAGGAGGATCTTTGGCTTGTTCGAAGATTCTTTTCATGACTTTAAGGGAAAGTACTTCAAGGTACGTCCTACCAATGGCCAGCACCCGTTCTGGCTAACCTTGGAGGGAGAGCACCTTATCCCAACCTATTGGAGTTTTGGCGCTGGGGCCAACGCCTTCACGAAGGTGACTTACAAAGGCTTGACCCAACAGAATAAGAACATTACCGACGTGCTGTTGGCTATTTTTGGTAAAAATAACGTCAATCCTCACCTCTTGATGGGTGATCGTGAGTGGGTAGGAGTTACATAGGTGTGTGGTCGGCTGGCCGTAGATTCCTTGTTTCTTATGCTTGACTTATTTGTTTATTTCATATCTTGTTTAACGAACTCTTATGTGTTTCCTCGTTTTAGTGTCCATGGCTGCCGAGACGATCGGACTTGAAGATTTGATGGCCCGTTTTCTTTCAGGTCATAGTGACAACAGTTCTACCACCCTTACTGCCGAGGCGCCGCCTTCACCTACACCCGAGGTTCAGTCAGCTCCTCCTCCTCCAGGACCCGCCGGCCCCAGCGCTACTGCTGCTCCTAGCAGTAGCATGATCCCCCTTTGAAGAAGAGCCCAAATTGACGGGCCCGATGCGCTCGACCTTACGATCGTCGAGAATCTCGTAAGAGGACGTCGACCTCTAGCCCTGAAGGGACACTTACTATAATGGAGAAGAATTGTGATGCTGGGGGGTTTATCGACTCACAGCTCATGCCGGGTACCGACGAATTCTGCCATGGGGAGATTTAGCTGCTCAAGCTAGCTGGTTCTACCAGTGTATGCTCAGGGCCGCGACCATCGCGAGGAGGGCAGAGCCCGTCTTGGCCCAGGCTGGGGTGCTAGACGGGAAGTACCGCTCATCACTGCGGGAGGTTGCAAGCCTGAAAGCCGAAGTGGAGACCTTAAAGGTGGAATTGGCTGACATTAAGGTGAAGCTAAAAACTTCTGACACGACCGTGGCCCGCCTTACCGAGCGGGAGATGACCCTGGAGAGCCAGTTTGCCTCTTCCCGTGGTTAGACTTCTGCAGTGAAGCCAAAGTTTCTGGCCTGGAGGCCAAGTTTGAGGAGGCCGTCAAGTCGGTGAGGGATGCCAAGACAGAGGTTGCGAGGCTGAAGGGGGAGGTCACCGGTTTGAAGAAGAAGAACAAAGAGACATTCAAGAATGCTCGCGAGGTGATTTCTGGGACCGAGGAAGCAATCAAGGCCCAGGTTTCTTTCTCCTGATTTTGACACCTCCGCAATTGGCGCTTTTAAGACTATAAGGAATGGTCAGATTATTGACATCCCGAAGAAGTGATTTGTAGATACTTAGTCTTTTCTACCGTGGTGGTCTTTTGTATACTTTGGATATTTTTATACCCGAACTTTTTACCATTTTGGTGGTTAAACAATTAATTTTAAGGCCGACTCATGGCCGTTATCAACGGTTAATTTTAAATCCGACTTGTGGCTATTATTATACCGCTTAAATTGCGTGGCCCTTACTTCGATAGCCGTCAAATAGTAGTCACGATCTTATCAGCTCCTGGGATGATCAGTCCCGAGGTGCCGTTTTAATAACAAATTTCATGAAAGTAAAACAACTGAATCATGTATTAAAAACAGCAAATTGAAAACGAGATGAAAATTTAAACGAAACACGATTAGAGCATACTTAGCGGCAACCTAAAAAATGGGACAAGTAAACAAAAACGGGTGTTCCTAGATAGGTGATTGGGCTGGTCATGGGGCCTGTTGCAGATTTTTAGGAGTAGAACCTCTTCAGGTTTCCTGCATTCCACGTCTTGGGTACCTCTCTTCCATCCAGTCGTTCTAGCTTGTATGCCTCATTGCCAACGACCTCTCTTACCCTGTATGGGCTTTCCCAGTTAGCTGCCAATTTTCCTTCCCCAAGGGTCGGTAGGCCCACGTCGTTGCACCGTAAAACCAGGTCGTTTGGTTCAAAACTTCTCTTTAGGACTTTGTCATTATATCGTAGGTTTATTCTTTGTTTCAACGCCATTTCTGACAGGTGAGCCATCTCCCTGGTCTCATTGACCAGATCTTTCTCAACCACTTCCTCGACTCCACCAAGGAGTAACCGTGGGCTTGTCTCCCCCACTTCCACGAAGATCACTGCATCGACTCCATAGGTAAGTCGGAAGGGCGTTTTTCCGGTGGAGGATTGTGGTGTTGTTCTGTAGGACCATAAACTGATGCAAGTTCATCTGCCCATCCTCCTTTCTTCCGGTCAAGCCGTTTCTTAAGGCCCTGGAGGATGACTTTGTTTGCGGCTTCAACTTGGCCTTTGGTTTATGGGTGTTCTACTGACGAAAACCACTATTTTATCCCTAGGCCAGTAAGGAATTCACCGAATCTCTTATCGGCAAACTATGTCCCATTGTCTGATATTATGACCTCTGGAATTCCAAATTCGTAGATCACTTGCCTCCACATGAAATTTCTGCAATTGGCTGATGATATGCTGGCCTCGACCCACTTAGTGTAGTAGTCAATGGCCACGATCAGGTATTTCACCTGCCCGAGACCTACTGGGAAGGGCCCCCAAAAGGTCAACCCCCTACTTGCTGAAAGGTCGGGAGGCTATCAATAACCTTAACTCGGCTGCCGGGGTCCTATAAAAGTTGGCGTTTTCTTGACACTTCTTGCATCTCTTCACGAATTTCTGGGAGTCCGACATCATCGAGGACCAGAAGTAGCCGGCCCTAACGATCTTTCGGGCTAAGGCCTTTCCACCTATATGGTGGCCACAACATCCCTCGTGGACCTCGCTGAAGACATAGTCCGTCTGATCGGGGCGCAGGCACTTCAGCAGGGGCTGACTCAGTCCTCTTTTGAACAGTTGGCCCTGTACTATCGCGTACTTGGCCGCTTCCCTCCTTATCACCTTTGCTGCCCTTTCATCATTAGGGAGCTTACCTTTTTCCAAGAAGTTGGTAATCGGATCCATCCACGAGGGGATATCGGTTGCTTGGGTTACACACAAGGTAAGCGTTGGTTCCTTTACCAATCCTTGGATCAGGGATCGGTTTCCCGACCCAGGCTTCGTGCTTGCCAACTTTGATAGGAGGTCGGCTCATGTGTTTCTTTCTCTTGGAACGTGCTGCATCATGACCTCATCGAATTCCTTGCTCAAAATTTTGACCCTTTCCAAGTATTTCTCCAACAAGTAATCTCTGACTTGGTAGGTTCCATTGATTTGGGAAGTGACGACTTGAGAGTCACTGTTTATCTCTACCTTGGTTTCTCTGACATCTTTCGATAGGAGCAGACCTCCTATGAGGGCCTCGTATTCTGCTTGGTTGTTAGAGACTGAGAAATTGAACTTGATGGACTGTTCATATACCATTCTCGTCAGGCTTTCGAGGATTATTTCTGCCCCCCCCCCAAACGTCTGGTTGGAAGCTCCGTCAACATGGAGTTTCCATCACATGTCTGGGGTCTCGTGAGGGTCCCCGGTCACTTCCACTAGAAAATCGGCCATCGCTTGGGATTTAATTGCGTGCCTGGGCTCTTATTGCAGGTTGTACTAGGATAGTTCGACTGTTCAGGTCATCATCCGTCCCGCTAGGTCGGGCTTTTGCAGTACCTGGCGAATGGCTTGGTCAGTCCTGACGGCGATCTGACGCCCCTGGAAGTACTGCCTTAACCTTCGAGATGAGATCAGCAGTGCGTAAGCAATCTTTTCTAACTTGCTGTACATTAGCTCCGCACCTTGTAGTGCTTTGCTGATGAAGTAGACCGGCTACTGGATATTTCCCTCTTCTCAGACGAGGACAGCCGCCAAGGCTTCTTCGGTTACTGCCAAATATAGGAATAGCATCTCACCGTCTTTGGGTTTACCTAGGACTGGTGGTGTTGAAAGTATGTCTTTGAAGTGGTTAAAGGCCTCTCCACAGGCCGGGGTCCACTCGAAGACTATCCCCTTCCTCATGAGGTTGAAGAAGGGGAGAGCTCTGGCTGGCGATGCGCCGAGGAAACGAGATAGGGCTGTCAGCCTTCCGGCTAATCTCTGCACGTTCTTGACGCACCTCGAACTCTTCATTCGCATAATAACTTCACACTTGTCGGGGTTCGCCTCAAGCCCCCTCTGGGTTATCATGAATCCGAGGAACTTCCCGGCTTCCATGGCAAAATCGCATTTGAGGGGGTTAAGTCTCATGTTGTGTCTGCTAAGAGACGCGAACACGGTCTCTAGGTTGCTGATCAAGTCTTCTGGTTGGCTGGTCTTTACCAAGATATCGTCGATATATACCTCCACTGATTTTCTGATTAGATCATTGAAGACCTTGTTCCTTAGTCTCTGGTAAGTCGCTACTGCGTTCTTTAGTCCAAATGGCATTACCTTGTAGAAATAGGTGCCTCCCGACGTTATAAACGCTGTTTTTTCCTCATCAGGTCGGTGCATCGATATCTGGTTGTACCCTAAATACGCATCCATGAAGCTTAAAAAACGATACCCTGCTGTCGTGTCTACCAGGG
>NC_029789.2:27657660-27671620 GCF_000816755.2 Arachis ipaensis
TCCATTTTAACGCCTTTTTGATGAGGACCACGTTCGACAGCCATGTCGAGTATTCAAGTTCTCTGATGAACCCAGCTTCTAACAGGCTGGCCGTTTGTTTGGCCACCTCGTTAGCTCTCTCTTGGAACATTTTTCTCTGCCTCTGGGCAACGGGCTTGGCGTCCGATGTTATGGCAAGCCGATGGGACATGAAAGTCGGGATCTACTCCAGGCATGTTATAAAACCTGGTTAATTGATGACTAATTAGTACATGAATGAGAATTTATTATAGAAAGCCAAAAATGTAATTTTTATGGATTAATATGATAGAGGAGATTGAGACGAGAATTTCGATACCAATTTTATAGAAATCGGCCCAAGATTGGACCGAACGGGCCAAACCGGGCCAACCGGACCCATATTGGGCCCTTGGCCCAACCAAACTAAACCGAAAACCCTCATTTCAGCACTCTCTCTCCTCACTAAACACAAGAACACGCTGAAATAGAGTAAGGGAGGAGAAGAACACTCTCTCAAAGTTCTACCTCTCATTTGATCTTCAAACCACCATAACTTTTGATCCGGAGCTTCGATTGTCGCACCATTTATGGCCACACGTTCACTGCGAAGAGCTCTACAAAGTCCACTACTTTATTCTTTAGGTAAGCCACGATTTTAGTCCAATTTTCTCAGCCTTAAATTCGAATTTAATGGGTAAAAGTGTTGAGATTTTGGGCTCTTTGATATTATAGGGTCCAACTAGCTTGAAGAAGAAGAGAAATATTGTCTCCTTGATCCTTGGGTGTGGTAAGATTCTCAATCCTAGTGGAATTTATTGATTTATGATGTTGGGTATTGAGTTATTGTGTTTGATTGTGATAATTGTGGCTTAGGTAGTGTGTATGTGAATATTGAAGCTTGATTGAGATCTTGGAAAGCTTGGAAAAGGGCTTTGGTGTGATAAAAATCTGTTCTTGGAGGTGTTAAAGCTTGGTGAGCTTGTAAAAAGTGATTTGGAGGTGTTCCGGGTTAAGCGAAAAAGCGGCTAAGGTATGGTCTCGGTTTCCTGTATCTAAAATGTAATGTGGTGTAAAAACTTAGGCTAGAGGCCCTATGATAGGTTTTGAATGGTTGATGTTGCTGAATGGTTGAACTCAATTGTATGGTCATATATGTGATTATGAATTTTAATAAATTGGTGGTGTGATGCATGAGAGATATGCATGTTTTGATATATGATTGATACTTGGTTGAAGTTGAAATGTGGGTGAAACCATGTTGAGAATGAGGGTGGTGATGACTGTATGTATTAATGATTGATTGGAAATGGTGTTGTTGGAAATTGGAATGAGAAAAATATATGTAACATGGTATTGTGTTTTAAATTGGATTATTTGATGAGATTGGTCAATATGGTAGGTTGA
Organism: Arachis ipaensis; assembly: GCF_000816755.2. Classification (NCBI taxonomy): domain Eukaryota; kingdom Viridiplantae; phylum Streptophyta; class Magnoliopsida; order Fabales; family Fabaceae; genus Arachis; species Arachis ipaensis. Next base: position 27,659,065 of record NC_029789.2, read on the forward strand.
TGGTTATGGTTTTGATCAAAATGTTAATGTATGAGTTGAGGAGGCTTGAGGTTGATTTTTGGTATGTTTTGATTGATTTTAACAAAGGGTTGGAATTGGTTGTTTTGAAAAGGGCACTTTGTGGTTTTTTATGAAAATATGGTTTTTGGGCATACTTTGACGGAGCATAACCTGGACTCCGGATCCCCGTTTTGTACCAAACTTGTTTAGAAATAAAATTGGATCTGGGATGTTTATGCCGTTCGAAGAACGGGTGAAAATGATTTGAAACGAAGAAGTTATGCCCGTCGGAAGATTGGGGTTTGAAACTGTAAATTTTATAGCTTTTTAACTTTAAAAAAAATTTTGCAGAAAGCACTCCCACGCGTAGGCGTGGCCGACGCGCACGCGTCGTTTTCAAAGTTTCACTACCCACGCGTGCACGTGGCCCACGCGTACGCGTCGATGGGCTAAAATAGTTGCCCAGCCAAAACGCACCAACGCGTACGTGTGGCTGACGCATAGGCGTCACTTGGTTTTTCTCCCATCCACGTGTGCACGTGGAAGGACGCGTACGTGTCGCTGTGTTTTGATGCATGCCATGCGTGTGTGTAGGCGACACGCACGCGTGACCCTGTTTTCATCCCAAAGTTGATTTTTGAGTTTTTAAAGCCAAATTTCATACTTCTAAGCCTCCGATCTCACCCCTTATGTCTTAAAACTTGATGATATGCCTAGCAATGAGAAGGGCTAGTAAATGTGGTAACTTGTGGATGAAGAAAGGGGAGAATTAATGATGAATGATGATCAAGGATCATTGTATAAGATACGGAGGATGAATGTGGAAGTGCTTGGTATGCCATGAGTCGAAGGGCTGTAATTGTTAATGAATTGGCTGGTTATGGATTGTATTATGGGCCGAATGGCTGAGATATGGCTGAGCTATTATTGAATTATGGCTAAGTATGATTGCATATATGTGTATTGAATAAAATGTGAATCTTGCACTTCCACTATCTGAGATACGAGTTTCCTTGGGAGAAAGCAGTGGCTAGCCACCATGTGCTCCAGGTGGAGACTCGATACTCTGCTGACCCTATGTCGTAAGTGTGGCCAGACACTATGAAAGTTCCGGATGAGCTCGCTCCCGTGAATATACACCAGTGAGGGTGTTGGATATGAATTATGACTTATGATTGAGTATAACTTGAGTTGGGGATGTACGACAGAGGGACAGTCCAATAGTTAGCTACCAGGACTTGTCGGGTTGGCTATATAACCGACAGATGATATCATCAACCATTAGGACAGGCATTCATCATATGCATACTATGTGAATTGTTTGGAATTGCCTAATTGACTGCATATTACCTACTAATTGTCTAAATATCATAACTGCTTCCTATCTGTATATCTTCTTGTCTGATATAATTGTGTTTGTTATATTATATTACTGCTGGCGGTTGGGAGGTGTGGAGGAATTGAAAAGGAAAGTATTAGTTAGACTGAAGATCTTTAGTCAGTTGCCATTTATGGTTTAGTCTGTTTATAAGCTTTGAATTATCTAGTGGAAGTTCTAGGATTGCCTTCGGCTATGGGTATTGTTACCATACTAAGAACCTCCGGTTCTTACCTATCCGGATTTTGTGGTTTTTAAATGCAGGACGTGAGGTTTCTCGCTGAGGCATGCTGGAGACTTCTGGACTTAGCAAAGATCCTTGTTCTCGGGACTTACTTTGGTTTTATGTTTTTGCTTAGATACTTTTATCTGCACTAAATAATGTATATAATTATACTGTTTTGACTCCTCTTAGAGGTTGTTTTGGAGAATAGGTTTTGTATTTCACCCTTTGGGTTTCTTTTGGGTTCCTTGCTTCCACTAAATAAATGTATATATACTGTTTTGACTCCTCTTAGAGGTTGTTTTGGAGAATAGGTTTTGTATTTCGCCCTTTGGGTTTTCTTTGGGTTCCTTGCTTTATATATACTTGTATATACTTTTATGCTCGGACCAGTTATCTTCACAAACCAGGTCTTGAGTCTTGATATTCATATCTTTGGCACTCTTTTGTTTATGGTTTTGTGTTAGTATATCTTTTGTCGGTCTTGTTACGTTATCGATCGGAGTGTTGCGCTTTTCAATTTAACGGTCTTGTTTTATCCCTTTTTCTTCAAAGGCTCCTAGTTATAAACATTCTTCACAATACTATACGTACTAAATTTTATTTTTAGAGGTCTTAATACCTCGTCACCTCTGTCTTATGACTTAAGCATAAGCCTCTGTGTGGTAGGGTGTTACACATGTTGGCTGGCGTCCAGGCGAACAGGTCATTGTTTGCCCTTATGGAATTCATGAGGGGCTCCTTCAGGTTGTAGGGGAGGTTCCTATTTACAAATGTAAATTTCCCTTTTGCGTCTCCTACCCTGAACTTCTCCAGATCTCCCTCGGGTTCGGGCCTCGTTTGTCATCAATCCTAGCATCTAAATTGGCTAGGAAAACCCCAGCTGCTTCTTTCGATTTCTTCCTTAGGGAGAGGCTGGCGTTGTCGCACGCAACCGCCGTTTCTATGTCCCCCCTAAGGGATTCCACCGATCCATCATCAGCAACAAATTTCATTACCAAAAGCTTAGTGCATACCACAGCAGAGAATTCATTGATTGTTTTCCTCCCCAGGATGATATTGTAGGCCGTTGAGTCACTTAGTATGACAAACTCTGCCATTACTGACCTCTTTCCTTGCCCTTTTCCTATACAAACCGGGAGGGAGACTACCCTGTCGGGTTTTATGAAGTTGTCCCCTAGGCCGATCACTCTTTGCTGATGTGTTTTTAGGTCGTTTTCTCGGAGCCCCAGGGCATTGAAGACGTTCCTGAACATAATATTGGATTCGGCGCCGGTGTCAACGAGGATTCGTTCGACCAGGCCTGTTCCGACTCTTGCCGTGATCACCATGGGGGGAATTCTCCGAGACGTCATGGAACCACTTGTCCTCTGGCCCAAATGATATCCTTGGAGCTTCCTTGGGTGAGGTCCCCTGGCTGCTTGACAACACGGCCAAGATCTTAGCGTCCTTCTTTGCTGCGGACTTTGACCTGGGGGTGCGTCCTTTCCAACCACAACGTTAATGACAGTAAGGCCGCGGTCATTGTCCTCGTTGGGCTCCTCTCTCAGCCTCACGGCTCGGCCCTTGTTCTCTTCAGAGCGTTCGTGCTCTCTCCTCCTGGGTTCCCGTATGAATTGTGAGAACTCTACTAGTTTACCTTTGCGAATGGCTTGTTCCAAACCATCCTTTAAATCAAAGCAGTTCTGGGTTTTGTGGCCGAAGCCTTTATGGTAGTCACAGTACAGGCTCTTGTTCTCGCCCGTTCTGTCCTTGAGTTGTCGGGGCTTCGACAAGATGCCCTTGTCCACCGACGATCGGAATTGTTAGAGGGGTATAGTTCGTAAACTTTCCAATCCGGAGGAATGGCTTGAAAGGCTTAGCTGGTCCTCCGTCCTTGGAGGGTTCCTTCAGCCTCTCGCCGTGCCCGGGCTGACGGGGAATGGGTTGGGCCGGTTGCCGTTTATTGGCTGCCATGATCTGGCTCACCTCCTCGTCACTGATGTACTCTTTTTGCAATGCTCTGGATCTCCTGCATGGTCCACACAGACTTGGTGGTGAGGTATTTCCTGAAGTCTTCGTTCGACAGCCCGTTCATCAGACATAGGCTGGCCACCGAGTCGGTCAGACCATCGATCTCCAGACACTCGTCGTTGAACCTGTCAAGGTACTTCCTGGTAGGCTCCTCGTTTCTTTGTGTTACACCTAGAGGTTGATTGGCTGCTTGGCTTTGGCGATACGTGTGGTGAATTGTGAAAGAAAGCTACGCGTTATGTCCGAGAAGGTCGTCACGGACCCTTGCGGTAGCGCATTGAACCATCGAATTGCCGGTCTTGCCAGGGTTACGGGGAAAGCGCAACACCTTACCTCATCGCCCACACCCTCGAGGTTCATCCTGGCCTCAAAGGCCCTTAGGTGTTCTTGAGGGTCTTGGGTTCCATCATATCTCATGTCCGTTAGCTTATCGAAGTGCTTCGGCAACCGGACCTCAAGAATAGAGTGGTGAAAAGGGGTTGCTCCCAAGATTATAGGGTTTCATCACCTTCTCGGCCTCTCTCTGCTCTCTTCTCGGTCTTCTGCCTCAGCATGAGTCGCGAAGGGTCGAGTCTAGATTATGGGGTCTTGTCGTCTTATCGGTATTTCCCTGCTTTCGCCTTGGCCGTCTGACTCAGCATGGGCTGGGGGAGACCGAGCAACCGTTCTACGCTTGGAATGTTCATTCCTCTTGGGACTTCTCCCCCGGGGTTCCACCCTTGGCGGAGGAGATCGGGTGTGAGGGCTAGGTCGGTAACGGTCCCTGGCCGCGAGCTCCCTCTCGAGATTTTGCACCCGGTGATGCAGCTCCTACATAATTCTCGCGCTGTCGCCCCCCGTTCCCCCGAAAGGATGCCTTTCACGAGAGCGGGAGGGGGTTCGTTCCTGTGAGAGGGGGATCTCGTGCGCTCGCGAGAGGATGCTAGGGAGGCCGCCCAGCTCGTACGGTGAGCGCCCTCTTCCTCGCGCACCTCACCTCCTTCTTGCCCCTCAACCGACCCCAACAGGAAGTCCATTAATGCCAGCGGTCCCCACAGACAGAGACAATGTTCGTCCCCTCAGCTCCTGAACGGGTCGGATGTGTCAAATACTTAGGGATGATGGGGAAGCTGGATTCGGATCACCTTTTCGCGTCAAGATCTCCTGGACCAGCGGGTAGAGGAGGAGGTCGGGGCTTGAGGTCTTCCCGGATTGGCGATGCGGAATGGGGAGCCACCTGAAAAAGGACTCCGAAGTTCAAGTCAGCATTCGTACAATGCGGTTGGTAGGGTAAAGGATAGGTTTCGTACCTGGGGGAGGGGTCGGGCCCTCCCTTATATAGTATGTATGTGGATGGGTCCTACAAGGGCAGACCCACCTTCCAAGTAGCTTCCTTCCTTCCTAGCTGTCAGATGCCTCGTGAGAGGAGAGGTGACATTCGGATTGCCTCCCAGTTCGGATCACGTGAGACCGCCGAGTCGGTCCGCCACTCGGATACGGGTATTGGGCCAACTGGACTGGGCCGTAACAGTGCCCCCAATGCGCCAGCTATGGTCGTTAGCACCGTTGCTGGCGTATTCCATTCTACATTCTCCTTGGTTGGGTTCCCACGTAGTCGGCCGCTCGTGATAGGGATGTGCCCCTTACGTGCGTGCAGGTTTCGTCAGTTCCAAGAGAACGTTACTCGTTGCCTCGTTCTTCGCGCCTGTATATGATTTTTGTCAAAATTATTTTGAATTTAATTCATCATGAAAAATTAATGCTACACATATTAAAATATAAAGCTCGGACATTATTAATTCAGTAGATAAAAAAGTTAGTTAATAATGTAAGGGTGCAAATAAGTCATATGCCACTAGATAAAAATTAGGGTTAAGTACAATTTTGGTCCTAACGTAGAGGCTGAAAATTTATTTCATCTTCTGCCTTTTTTTTGCTACAAAATGGTCCCAAAGGTTTCAGTTTATTTTAAAATCGTCCTTCGAACGAAAATACCCTTCCCCCCTTCTTCCCCAAAATCCACTGGTAGCAGAACCACCACCATCACCAAATCCCAATAATCAGATTCAAGATTATTCAAATACAGAAATTAACAACATTAAATTCAACAACAAAATTAACACATAACAACAATGAAATTAGAAAAAATAACAAATCAAAATCAAAATCAAAAACAGAATCAGAAGTTAAAGTAAAGCAAAAACAAAGCAGAAGCAAAAACAGATGCAGAAGCAGAAGAAGAAGCAGATCCAGATGCAAATGCAGATGTAGAAGAAGTAGATCCAGATACAGAACCAGAATCGGAAGCAGAAGCAGAAGCCGAAGCCGAAGCAGAAGCAAAAAGGGCGAAACGGTAAGCAGAGTAATGGCAAATCACAGGCGACAGTGCAGCGATGTGACGGTGCGGCGGTGCAGCTTCCCTCCACCCTTCTTCCCTCCCCCTCCCGTTTCTCGCGTCCCCTTTCCCCGTTCTTTCTCCCCTCTCATGGCCTTTCTTTCTTTTTTTATTTATTTTATTTTATAATTTTTTAATAAGGGATAATTTGGTAATAAAAAAATAAAATTGGTAAAAAGGACGATTTTAAAACAAACTGAAATTTTTGGAACCATTTTGTAGCGAAAAAAAGTCGGGAACAAAATAAATTTTTAGCCTCTACGTTAGGGACCAAAATCGTACTTAACCCTAAAAATTATGAATTATTTGTAAACAAAATAAAACCAAAAAAAAAAAAGAAAAATATTTCATAAATCACAAAAATGATTTGTGTATGCAGATAATAAATACTTTTTTCCTGATAAATCTAGAACTAACTATATAAATATGATGTAGACTGCTCTGAAAGAAAACCTCTACCATAAGAAAATGATGTATACTGCTCAATTAATAACCAAAGTTCGTTTCTAAGATAAATTAAAACACTGATCTTTTTAATCTCTGTGTGTATCTTTGGCGGAAAAAATATATCAAGAGGTCGATCAGTTCTAAAGGAATCACAACATTTGCAATTTTGCATGAAAAAGAAAAAGAAAAGGAAAAAAAAAAAAGAAGTGCGGCTGCCGCCTGCCGACTGGTTAACATAGATAGCGGATAATGACTTCCAAAAAAGCGTTCTAAATTTAACTGAAAAAGTTTTCTTTAATTATTAACGGAATATATGTGGGAAATAATAGGAACGGTATTTTTTGTTTTTAAATAAAAACTAGTATATATAAATATTAAGAAAATATATAAAAAAAAATGAAGAAGGCCATCAACAATAAATTGATTAGGTAGCTAGTTAAATTGCCCGTTTCAATGGCAACGGCCCACAATATGTGCAACAAACAATATAACAATCACTACATACCCAAAATAATAAGTGTTTTTATAATATGTGTCTTACGATGAAAAAAGAGAGAAATTAAAGAAATTTATATAATTAACAAGAATTAAGAATTGAGTTATTTTTTGAGTAAACTATTAAAAATGTTTTCAAAAAATTTAATTGCTAAAAAAATATTCTCAACAAATAAAAAATTACATCAAAATATCTAAAAATACAAGAAAAAGTGTCCAGACCTAAATAAATAAAAAGCTAAGACAGACTTAATATTAGAATATTGTTATGATTTCTAAATTTTTTGAAAATATTTTTGCTGTTTAAATTTTGAAAAAATATTGTTGTCAATGACTAATTTTAAATATTATTTACTATAATTTATTTATTTGTTTTACTAATTGATGAGGAAACTATCATCATTCGGAAATAGGATACTTTCATTACTTTGGCAAAGATTAACTTAAACACAATTTCTTTTTCTTCTTACAGAAAGTCACGGACGAGATAATTAATTAATTATCCAAATTTGTATTGTCGTAGTGATGTATCTGATGACGTTTTCACGTAGATTTTAGTGACTAATTGAGGTTGTTTTACTCTGAAATGAAAAAAGTCAAAAACTAAAAACGATTCAAAGTGAAAGACCATGTAGGGACGTATCACGTATGTTGGCCGACGTAAACAACAGAAATTTGATGACGTGAGTTGAAGCCTTGCGCTGATGTAACAGATGATGTCATATATTTATTGGTCAGGTGTGTACTAATTGGACTTGTTGGTTTATTTCTGACTTGTGCACGTGGTTTGGTGCGCCATATGACATTATGACTCTGTGAGTTAGTTTTGCACTTTTGTCACGAGCGAAACATCTATTCCCGTTATTTTACGGATCTAGCTGTCGGCTACTTCTTTTACATATTATTTTACTGTTAGTGAATCAATTATATATTGAGTGATTTAGTAATTAATAAATTTCTGAAGCATTTTATGACACACAATTTGTAAGCGATGAATTGTTAGGAGAAATTTTTTTATATTTTTCTATAAGAAATTCGTCAAAGGTGTATAGGGGAGAAATATTTTTTAAAAGTGTAATTCACAAGAACGTATATTGACTGTTAGAGGCGTATTGTCAATTTGTGAAAATAAATTATAAATTTGATAGGAACGTATTGTAATTCTTTTATTAAAAAATATAATTAAAATATATAAAAGCTAAGGGAGAAGAGAACGTTAGTGCATTTTCATTAAGATTCATTAGGAGTATAAGTAATATTTTATGGAAAAACCACTATTTTTATCTATGATAGTTAGAAAGCCGACAAAATTATTCATGAAAAAATAAAATTAATATTTTATCTATAAAAGATGAGTTTTGTGTGATAAAAATATCAAAATATTAAATTTTAAGTTGACTTGATTAACAAATTATTCAATTTTTTTAAATTACTTGTATCCTACTTTTACCATCATTAATACACACTCCAACCCCACCCCTACCTAGCACCCATTAAAATTTTGGCCATTAACACCACTCTGGCACTCTCTCATTGTCACTGCCATTGTCACTGCCACCGGATCTTACTTTGTCCTAACTTTTATCAACGAGCAATACAGGAGATCCAGAATTCTATATCTGTGTGAGCTGTTGAATTGTTCTTTCTCCTCTTCTTTGCCATTCAATCATCTTCCTTTGCAGATAGTTAATCACAATTATGCTTTCCTAATCATTGATTAATAATTATTCAAAATTGCTCACCCATTCTAGTGCGTGTGATTCTCAACTTCGTCCTAAATTGTATTTTTTTTTTTTTTAGGTTTTCTCATTTCAAATCACAACAGAAAGCAAATTAGAGTCTAGTCAAACTTTTAGTCTAGTATTTAAAAATGGCCAATGCTACCATGATGAAGAAGTTATTCTTCTTCAACGGCTGAAACGACGTGGAGGAGCTATATTTACGAAATGTGTAACGTTGTTCCTGAAATGGAGGTATAGACTGTGGAGTCAAAGGATATGCAGTCCGTGTCACAGAAGGGGATTAATTTGGTTAGAGTTATTTATCCCTAATGATGATGATTATGATGTTGGGGTTTTTTGTGTAGGCCCAATATATAGGTTTTGTTATGTTGTGGGATGGGCTCTTTGATTCGGTTTTTTGATCGTTAAAATTAAGAGTTAAAGTTTTTGTGAGTTGGATAGAGAAAAAAATTTTTGGTGAAAAAGATTCTTAATTTTAAAAGTAGAAAACAAAAATACAATGGTAGTTGCTAGCAATTGTTAACTTAACAAGGAAAATATATAACACAATACAAAAAAAAAAAAGAAAAGAAAATATGTAACAAAAAAAACTTAGGAAAATTATAAATAGAATTCAGCATGTTGTTCAGAGTCAGTGTAATTTTGATAATTTGAAAATTGATAAGATTTAAGATTTTAAATAATTAAAAAATTATAACATTAATTTAAAGAAAGAATTATTTTAATTAAAATGTAAGTAGATGTTCATTAAACCAACTAAGAATGATGAAAAAGTATTTATGTATTTTTAGAGACGATAACAATGGTTGTCATTGTTAAATATGGTTTATTTTCTTAATTTATAATTAAAAAAATTCTTGAAGAAGTCATGCTTGTTGTCGGTGTATTTTTGTGTATTCCTATATATTGTTTGGAGATGATGATAATGGATTAAAAAGCAGAATTGAAAAAACTTACAAGCGAGTTCGTCGGGGTTAGGCGAACTCTATAAAATTTATAGAGTTCGCTGGGGATTAGGCGAACTTGCCAAAAAAAGAAAAAACCGTATTTAGGAAATTAAAGTCCAAATATCATGTTGGAAAAAATAATAATTTTTTTTATTTTATAAATGAAAAAAAAATCCCGTAGGATATGTAAGGCACAACACAAGACACACTTGGCAATTGATTTGTGGTCACATTTTGCAAAGGCCGTTGCTACCGTGCTGAAGCCTTTATATTTCAGCAGGTGATAAACTGAGCTGGTGGCATCATCTAATGAACGCGTATTGATGTTGGGAGTGCACGCGCAGACAAAAATTCTTCCGCTGCAGTGGTTGCAGAGAAGCATTTAGGTGAGTTGGGATAATCACGTAGGTCATAAGCTTATATTAAATTATTAATGATAGTTATGTTTTTGAATTGGATTTTTTTGTAGGTTATGGGTATTTTTGGTTGTAATGGTGTGCTTGGAATTTTTTAAGGGGTTATTTTTGTATTGTGTGTGGCCTAACGGTGGAGGAACAGGTTTTTGAAAATATTCCGTTTGAGAGAGAGAAAACTAGCATGTTGATATTAGGCATAGTTAATTGGACCATGTAATATGGGAAAAGGAATTTGTTTCCTTTTGTTATATATACTAGAGACCGACTTAGGAGGCAGAAGAAAAAAAAAATGACTAACATTGAGAGTGACCTAAGCATTGACATGAGTACTATTAAAAATATATTGATAGGGATTGGAATTGAAATTTGAGAGATTAAACTCAATATTACATTTAGTGATTAGAGATTAAAACTAAAATTTTAATTAAGACATAAAATTGTAATCACTTTAATATTTTTAAAAAATTAAGATACAGAAATTAAAGTTTTTGAGAAAAAAATTAAAATTTGAATAATATTTTTTAATAACTAAAAATATTTTAAACTTTTTGAGAAAAAATTAAAATTTTAATAATAATTTTTTAATAATTAAAAATATTTTAATAAGTATTCTCATTTTATATGTATATTTATTTTGAACTAAATAAAATATTAACTAAGATATAACTATATTTTACACCAAATACATCACACAAAGTTAATATTTCAATTTCAATTTTTTCTTCAAATGCAGTCTAAAAGTTATGGTGAAGCCAGTGAATTGGGTTGGGTGGAATGGGTAATAATCTATGAAGCACGGACACTTTGTTGAGTTGTCGTGTCCGCGTGTCGGAAACATTTCGAAGATAACACTCATCGACACTCATTCGACATGCGTGTCTGCTGTATCCAATCGTGTCTTATAAAAAATAAAAAATTCTTCTCCGGACACGTCTGATCACACCTAAATATCATCACGTGTCAGTGTGTCCAGTCTTATTCTTAACATGTATTCTTAAAATAAATTTAGATATAGTATATATTATTATTTATTAAAGCAAAAAATATTTTAAATACTTGATATAATTAAAATAAGATATTAAAAATAATTTAAAAATTTAATATATATTTTAATATCAATAAAATATCAAAATATCATTACGATTTATCTAAAAAATGCTTTATATTTTATATGTATGCGTGTCCCTGTGTCATATAAGATTTAAAATTCGCGTGTCGGCGTGTTCCGTGTCGTGTCGTGTCCCATGTCGTGTCGTGTCCCGTGTCCGTGTCAGTGTTCATGCATCATAGGTAATAATTATTTTTGTTTTTATTTTTTAATTAATCTAACTTTAATAATTGATATTTATAGAAAAATTAATTTAAAATTTAAATGGATGTAATTTAAATTAACAATATTATTTAATTTTAATAAACTAAGCCTTTAAATTAAAAAATAAGCATATTATTTTTATATTTAAATTAAAGATGTTCGAAAAATAAAGATGTCCCAAAAAAATAAAGAAGTAAGCACGTTATGTAAAAAAAAAAAAGCACATATTAAGCTATACAAATATTTTGATAGAGGAAGCATCTTTTTATTTGTTACAACACTATCTCAATCCATTTGTTTTACAAAAATAATCCAACTACAAAAAATATTACTGAGCCTAATAAAAAAAAACTCAAAATTTTAATCCTAATCATTATCACAAAATCATTCTTATCTAATTAATCTTTTTTATGTGTCACACGCTGCAGCTTCTATCTCTAGTTAGAATTGCTGTTTTTTAGAGAACCAGCCAACACGTGTTCACTACAAAATTTCTCCACGTTTCTTCAGCATATAAGTGATATTTTTTCCTCAGGTAAGAAAATTGCGTGATGTAGCTCATTGGTTGACACATAGGTTTGCGTGACTACACGCGCAGACATTGTCTGCTACCAGTGAATGACAAGCTAAGGGGTTTGTCTGGAGTGAGTTAATTAGGAGAGTTTAATTATTGTTTAATGACGGTATGTTAGTTATTGGGCTTTTTGGCATTTAATGGGTGAAATTTTTTTTTTATTAGACTTTATGTTGAGTTATTTAGTGAGGAATGAATATTGTAGTCTTTTTTATTTGTAAAATATATCTGATCTGTTAAAATTTTTGTACAGAAAAAGAATTTTTTTTAGGTATGTGATCAGTAAAAAAACCGAAAACAAAATAAATGAATATATGGAAATAGTTTTTTAATAAAATAATATTTGATTTCGTTTATAGAAAGAGAATTATATAATTTAAAAATAAAATGTGTGAAGCAAAATTAAAAAAAATATTTTAAATTGAAATTAACATATGAAACTAGTTTTTTTTATTATTTTAAAGATTGATAGAGGGAGAAATTGATTCTAGATAACAATTCTTTTTAATTTACTGTTATACTTCTGTTTATTATATTTTATTAACAAAAAATATCGCTGTTTATGTTGAAATATACTAATTTAAGGATCACTTAAATAATAGATGAATGAAAAGTAAAAAGAAATGAGGGAAGAG
>NC_029789.2:27671750-27717357 GCF_000816755.2 Arachis ipaensis
CCCCACATATTCATTTACCAAATAACGAGTTTTGAGAAACTATGGTTGTGGTAGAGATTCGAAGTTCCTACTCTAATAATTATTGTTGCGTTTGTTTATAAAGACAGAATACATAGAGACACATAAATACAAAGTCATATTTGGTAGATGAGACATATATAAATAGAAATATTGTGTTCAGAAACACTGAATTAATATATTTTGTATCCATCTTGATAGGAAAGACATTATGATACTAACGAAGAATACAATTTATTTATTTTTTCTATTATTCTTATTAATTTTTCATAATTATATTTTTTATTATTATATTTTTTTCTAAATTTTTTGAATGAAAAAAAAATTAAATTTTTATAATTCATTCTAGTTTATCACCAAACGAAATACAAAAATATTAATTTTTGTATTTATATTCTTTATATCTTATTCTTAATGTCTTATCTTATTCTATTGTAAGAACTAGATGCAGCCTATTTTGCTATGAGAATGGATAATTTTTTATTTTCTTGTTTTTTTTAATTTTAATTCTTTTATTTAGTTCTTCCGAGTTTCTAGTAATAAGACAAAAACCAATCACAATAAAAATAAAAAAGCCCACACCTTTTTCTTTTTTGAGCAAAAGGAGCTCAACACATTAAAGTGGAGCATATAAGGATGTAAAACACAAAAATGAAGCAAGAAAATAAACACCATACAATACGGTATAATTCGTTGTCATCTCCGGTATTGTCATCAACAACTGAACAAATCAACACCATACTTTTCCTTGTAACTCATAAACGACCTATTCTTGATTCCATCAACACCTGTCTCGCAGCTCCGGAATACTCTGCTATTCAGTTTCAGCCAAATATTCCAGATAACTGCAAAGAACCCTATCAGCCACTTCTTTTGCTCAGATTTACGATCAGGCACTTCAATCCATCTCTCAAACAGCTCTTTGACAGTCTTTGGAACAACCCAAGCTCTATCGGTAGTCATCAACCAAGCGCACCATACCTGCCATGTAACCTCACAGCCAAAAACAAATGATTCACAAATTCTATTTCTTTTTTGCATAGAACACAAATATTATCACCATGATGTATAATTCCTAGTCCACTGAGCCTCTCTTTAGTGTTGACTCTGCCTACTAAGACAAACCATGCAAACAGTTCAACTTTTGAGGGAACCAATCCTCTCCATATGGTACTGGTGAAGCTATAGCTTGTGATGTCCTCCGAGAGATTCTCTTGTTGTAGCACCTGCACAAAAGAGTTAGTAGAAAAAACACCTGTTCTGTCAGATTTCCTTTCCTCCAACTTTAGTATCTCATTAAATTCTCCCATGAAGAAAAATGAAACTTGACATAAACCCACTATGTAGCTTAACTCCTCCCACATCATCAGTTTCTCACTCCGCAGATGCGCTCCATACACCAAGCAAAATGCACAGTTGAAATTATTTTTTTTTCAACAGGCCCTCAACACAAAGCCAACCATCCCCTTTATAGCAGTTAGATCGTTTAAACAACAAGTCATCCCATATTAACAATAAACCACCAGATGCACCTACTGATTCCACATAATCCCAATCTACCGTGTCACAACCCCACAATCGTACTACATCAAACTTAGTTACTGCCTCTCTCTTAGTTTCAATCAATCCTAGCATATTCATCCTATGATTTTTCTTCAACTCTTTTATCATACTCAGCTTCTCATCCCCTCTTATTCCTCCAATATTCCAACAACTATAAATCATTTAAATGACATTTTACACACCTTGTTCTGTTGTTTGGGCCTGCTCCTCCTAACTTTCTCCTTTTCTTTTACCATCTTTTTTTTTGCCGCAATAGCTTCATTCTGACTTCGTAATATTGCCATAATGTCTTCTTCTTCATCATAAAAAACCGTACCAGACTCCACTGCTAACTTCCATGTTTCCCTGTTTTCAGTTAACTATTCTTCCTGCGTGACTCTCTGCATAGCACTTGGATTTGTATCTTCTGCTTCTGTTTCAGACCCAACATCTTTTGTGATCCTATTTTCGACTGCTACTTCTTTCCCGTTGTTCTCCCTTTCCTGCAGTTGCACCCTTGCACTCCTCTGTTTTCCTGGTCCATTGTTGTTTCCATCATGCCCTCCACTTCCGGCCTTTGGTCACACCCGTTCATATTGTTCTGCCCTTCACCTTCTCCCTTAAAACTTCGATCCTTTTGGATTTTACTCTCTCTCAGGATTGCACCTAACCATTTGATTTCAGACTTTAATTTTTTTTTAAAAAAAGAATTATAACTATTTTTACTATTATTATTATTATTATCATTATTTATTTTTTCGGGTTTTATCTTTTTTATGTCAACACCCAACATTTATTGGACTCCTAAAAATATCATACCACATTTTTTTTTGGACTTCTAAAAAAAAGGCCAACAACAAATTAAGCATCATTAACAAAATATTACTACATCTATATTATTGTCTACCTCTATCACTCACTGGACACACTGCAGGAATTGTCGGGGATCATCGAAGTAACCTGCACACACGTCAATTCTTGAAATGCGCCACCTACTTTTAGCATTTGCTGAAAAATTTCTTCTTCAGCACCATAGCATATCCCTTTAAAAATATGTGATAGCTATCCATTCCTTTTCTTTTCTTTAGTTTTTTATTCAATATCCAGCTTACGTTAAACCAATGCAAATTAATCAATGCGTACAAAAAAATGTGATTATATTTATTTAAATTTTATGTATATATTTGTAAGTAAAAATGGGGTTATGAAATGGAAACAAAAATGGTGAAAGATGATAAATAATAATTAGAATAGAAGAGGAGAGAATTGAAGAAGGGTAGTGAAGTGAAAAAAAAAAGAGAATAACGATTATATGAGTGAGAATATGAAGAAGATAAAAGTGTCTATTGGGTAATCTAATTGAAGGAACATGATGCGAATTGAAACCGTTTTTGGGTTTGATGGTGTTGATGGAGGTTTTTAAAAGTTTAGAATTTAGGGAGAAAACTAGTAATGGTTTAGAGGTGGAAGATAAATGATAGGATAATTTGAAAATTTTAATTAGTTTTTTAAATAGTCAATCAAAATTTAATGTCTGAATATTTTTAAATATGCAGAGAACCATCAACAGAGTTGTCCAGTGATATTTTGGCCATCTCAAAAAGGTCATCATAAAAGATTTGCAGTCTGGTCCACTCTGAAAACATGTCAGAAGGACATTTTCTGATCACCAGCTTGTATCTCTCTCAAACTTCATAAAGGGACTCTTCATCTTTCTGCCTGAAGGTCTGGACATCCACCCTAAGTTTAGTCAGTTTCTGAGGTGAAAAAAATTTGGTCAGAATTCCTGTGACTACCTTGTTCCATGTGTCCAGGCTCTCCTTGAATTGAGAGTCAAGTCACTGTTTTGCTCTGTCCCTCACAGCAAATGAGAAGAGCATGATCTTGTAAACCTTAGGGTTCACTCTGTTCGTCTTTACAGTGTCACAGATCTGCAGGAAGTTGGAGATGAATAAGTTGGGGTCCTCCTACGGGAGTCCATAGAACTGGCAGTTCTATTGCACTAGAGTGATCAACTTCGGCTTCAACTCAACATTGTTAGCACCAATAGCAGGTACTGAAATACTGCGATAGAAGTCAGGGAGTGGGTGCAGTGAATGAGCTAAGTGTCCTCCTTGCTTGCTCATTGGCGCTAGGGTTGCTACCATTAGCATCCATATCCTCCTTCTCAAAGGTCTCCTTGAGATTCTCTCTGACTTTGTATGCTTTAACTTGTTGCAAACGTCACCTCAAGGTCCTCTCACGTTCAGAATCAAACTCAAGAAGGGATTTTTTGTCCCTGTTCCTGCTTATAAACAAACAAGAGACAAAGAACAAGTGGAAGCCTCTATGTCAAAGTATAGAGAACTCCCAGTGAGATATCCTATATAAAAAAAATAAAATAAAATAAAGTAAGCAATTAACCTAAAAAAATTCGAAAGTAAAAATACCAAGGTAACCTAAAAATTTCGAAAATAAAAAAGGGAAAAACAGTTGAAATTTCGAAAAATAAAAAGAGTAAAAATACTAACAGGACACCAAACTTAAAATTGAAAATTATAAGAAAATAACTAGAATAACATCAAAAATAAGAAAAATAAATAAAATAAGAAATCGAGAATTAAAAAGAAAAAGTAGATAAACAAAAACTAATAAAAATATATAATCTAAGCAACAAGATAGCTGGTAGTTGTCAATCATAAACAATCTTCGGCACGGCGCCAAAAACATGGTGCGGAAAATTAAATTTCCCACAGCTTACTCGGCAAGTGCACCGAGCAATACCTCAGGTGAGTGAGAGTCGATCCCACGAGAATTGTCGGACTGAGCAAGCAATGGTTGTCTAGTTGGACTTAGTCAGGTGAATCAAAAAGGGGTTGTTGTTGGTGTAAAACGCATAAACAATAAGCAAAGAAATAAAGAAAGCAATTAAAAATTGGTGTGAAAACAGTGTGAGAAAATAGTTAAGGTCTCGGAGATGTTTACTTTTCCAGATTAAAATGTCTTACCAACTACTTTAACAATGAATGATTCACTCTATGGCAAACTGTAAATAACTAAACCATAATCCCTTAGTGATTTAGTTTTCTCTAACCTTTGTTAACCACCACTCTTGTGGTCACTTAATTCTAATTAGATGATTAAGTTCAAAAACTAGTTTATGGCCATAGAAAATCCTAATTACCCAAGACTAATAGGATTATATGTCACTTATCCCAATTAGTTCATGTAATTATTAGTATAGGAGGAATTTGTTTTCAAACTGTAGTTCAAGCGAGATAATTCTCTCGAGAATTACAAGAACACAATTAGAATAAGGGTCATACTCCCTTTCTACCCAAATTCAAAATATTAAGAACGAAAATAATCTTTAGAACTTAATCAAAACATTACTTAAAATAGAAGGATAATAGTTCTAATCCATAGAAATAAACAGAGCTCTTAACTTTAACCGAGAGAGGTTTAGTTGCTCATACTTACAAAGAAAACACAATTTTCGTCTAATGATGCTTGATGCCCTAGAAAGGGTGCATCTTATTCCTTAAATATTAACCTAATAATAAATGCTAGACCTTAAAAGATATTATTTTTAAATAAAAATTACAAAATAAAATAAAATAAGACTAAGAAGTGCTAGATCCACTTGGAAGCCCAAAGAGAAGGTGACTTTGGCCTGCTATTGGCGTGAAATTCCATAGGGGGAGTAAAACTCGTGTATGCTGAGGTCCTTGGCTGGCGTTAAACACCAACTTGGCCTTTAGCACCCAGGGAGGGTGTTGTATGCTTTCTTCTTTTTTTGCTCCAAACTCCGTTAAATTGCTCTGAAATTCACCTAGAATTATAAAAACACCAAAACAAATCAAAGTAGCATCTAAAAGGGATTTTTGCACTAAAATTAAGTAAAACTAAATAAAATCTAACTAAAAACAACTAAAAATGATAGAAAAAGGTATAAGATGCTCATGCATCAATGCGTCGTTGAAAGGTCTGGGGTGTGTGCTGATGCAACACCATAATGTCGTAGCATATGCTTCTCGACAGTTGAGACCGCACAAAATGAACTATCCGACTCACGACCTGGAACTTGCTGCGGTTGTGTTTGCTTTGAAAGTCTGGGGGCATTACCTACATGGAGTCAAATTTTAAGTTTTCTTTGATCATAAGAGTTTGAAATATCTCTTTGATCAGAAGAAACTAAATATGTGCCAAAGAAGGTGGATGGAGCTGCTGAAAGATTATGATTTCAAATTCAATTACCATCCAGGAAAGGCTAGCGTCATGGCTGATGCTTTAAGCAAAAAATTGTTATATGTTGCGTGGATGATGCTTGAAGAAGAAAGGTTGCTGAAGCAGTTTGAAGACTTGAACTCGGGCGTCAAGGAAAGTAGCAAATAAAGTGTGTTTGAGTCAGTTGCACGTCTCTAGTGACTTTAAAGTTGAGATTCAAAGGGCTCAACTAAATGATCAAGAGATGCGAAAAATGTTGCAAATGGTTAAACAAAAGAAACCAAGAGAAGTCACACATGACCGAGAAGGAGTGTGGAGGTATAAGGGAAGAATTTGTGTACCAAACGTGAGAGATTTGAGGCAAGATGTGCTAACGAATGCTCACCGGAGTAAGTTCTTAATTCATCCAAAAAGTACCAGGATGTACCAGGATCTGAAGACAATATTCTGGTGGCCAGAAATGAAAAACGATGTAGCGTTGCACGTTTCAAAGTGCTTAACATGTCAGAAGGTAAAAATTGAGCACGAGAGACCGTCTAGGACCCTACAACCTTTGGAAATTTCTTAATGGAAATGGAAAAGTATCACAATAGATTTCGTGTCAGGATTGCCGAGGACTCGGGCAGGACTTGACACAGTATGGGTAATTGTGGAATGGCTAACGAAGTCTGCTCATTTCTTACCTGTCCGAATGAGTTATACTTTGGAAGAGCTAGCACGCTTGTACATTAAGAAAGTTGTAAGGCTGTATGGTGTGCCTATCACCATAATATTTGATAGAGATCCCCGATCCACTTCAAGATTCTGGGGGGCTTTCCAGAAAGGTTTTGGAACTCGATTGAGCTTAAGTACGACATACCATCCTCATACTGATGGACAATTGGAGAGGACGATACAAACCCTAGAAGATATACTGAGGGCTTGCGTACTGGATCAACTGGTGAGCTGAGATCGGTATATGCCGCTGGTAAAGTTCCAATCTCTACGATGTTGGTACTTAGCTGGAGAGTCAAGTATATTGGGGTTTGAGTTAGTAGCTGAAACCATAGAATAGATTAAGAAAATACGGAGTAGAATGCTTATTGCTCAAAGCCACCAGAAAAGTTATGTTGATCAAAGACAGAAACTGATAGAATTTAATGAAGGAGAACATGTGTTTCTAAAGGTTACTCCAACAACAGGAGTGGGTAGAACAATCAAGACGAAGAAGCTGAATCCTCATTATATCGGTCCATTTCAAATTCTGAAGAAAATTAGGCCGGTGGCATATCGGATAGCACTGCCACCACATCTTTCGAACCTGCATGACGTATTTCACGTGTTGCAACTTCAAAAGTATACTTTTGATGCCAGCCACATCCTAGTACCTGAATAAGTTCAATTGAGAGAGGATCTGACACTTCAAGTAACTCCAGTCAGAATCGATGATACCAGTATTAAGCGACTGCGCGGAAACGAGGTGCCATTAGTTAAAGTTGCTTGAAGTCGGACTGGAATTGAAGAACACACCTGGGAGCTCGAATCCGAAATGAGAAAGGACTATCCATACCTATTTTCAGGTAAAAGAATCTGAATTTTGAGAACAAAATTCTTATTTAGGTGGGTAGGATGTAAACCTGCGTAATTAGTAAATAATTAGTCAATAAATAAATTATTAATCAAAGAAATTAGAAAATTAAATTTTATAATTTAATGAAGTATAAATAATTAAAATATGAATTTTAACACTAAATTTAAAGGTTTTGGCCCAAAATTGGGCCGTCGGGCCGAACTGGTTGAATCGGGTCCACTTTGGGCCCAAGGCCCAACCCAAACACCACTTTAATGAAGTGGCTTCAGCCACTTCTTCACTCATTATGAAAGACACGCTGAAACAAGAAAGGGGGAGAAAAAGAGGAACTCAAACCCTTGTTCTTGATTTCAATTCACCATAACTTCCAATTCGGAGCTTCAATTGCTGCACCGTCTGCGGCCACGCGACCACTGCGTTTAGATCTTTGAATCTATCAGAACAAATTAGTAGGTAAGTCTCATGTTCTCACCCAGATGTTCACACCCTTAATTTAAAAAATTTTAAGCAATTGTGTTGAGATTTTGTTAAATTTTGGTGTTTAGGATCAAATTAGCTTTGTGGACTTGCTGGGTCTTGTCCCAAGATTCTGTCGATAAGGTGAGAAACCTCTAACTTTTGTGAAATTATTGGTATAGTAAATCCTACGTTGATTTAGTGATATTTATATGGTATTAGATATAAATACCACCAATTTGCTTCCAAAACTCATAGCTCAATCTAATACCATATAAATATCACTAAATCAACATAGGGTTTGCTATACCAATAATTTCACAGGAGTTAGAGATTTCTCACCTTACCAATGGAACCTTGGGACAAGACCCAGCAAGTCCACAAAGCTAATTTGATCCTAAACACCAAACTTTAACAAAATCTCAATACAATTGCTCAAAATTTTTAAAATTAAGGGAGTGAGCAGCTGGGTGAGAAAAATGAGACTTACCTACCACTTTGTTCCGATAGATTTGAAGAGCTCAACGTGGTGGTTGCGTGGCCGCAGACGGTGCGACAATCGGAGCTATATGTGAAAGTTTGCAAATTATATTTCTGTCAATTTCAAATTCAGCAGCAGGGACTGTGAACATCATGAGATTGAATTAGCTTTTTTGATGAAGAGCAATGTGGTGTATTCTACAAACCAAGAAGCTCACACCTTTGTTATAGAAAAATAAAAACAACAAAAAAGAATAGAAGAAAATAAACACATGAACATAGGATTTTTGTACTACGTTATTTTATTAAGTTTTGTGTATACAGAATTTTTTTTGGAAATCATTTCAATTTGTAGCCTAGAATTTAGTTTGGATTTTTATATTGATTGAGGCTTTTCTTTTGCATACACCAAGAACATAGGAATAAACAAATATAATTTTTGTTTATATTGGACCAAGTAATGAAGATTAGTTAAAGTTTTTTGTATGTGTTTTGTGTTAATGATTTTTAGTAAGTTAATGTGATGTGATTATTTTTATAAGAAATAATGGACTGATAAAATAGAATTAGGAGATGTGTTATTTTTTTTATCAAATGATGAAGTTGAGCCATGATAATAGGATGTTTTTTGTTTTTACATTATTTGTGTACTTTAGGAATAGAAGTGGTGGTCAATTGTCCTTAGGTGGAAGAGTGAATACTAGAATTAGATGTGATGCATTAGATTGTATTATTGGCGGGCATGATAGGAACTGTATTCGGAGCAGAAAATAAAAACAAATATTTTTTCTAACTTGTGTGAGTTGTTTCAAGTTCATGAAGGGCTAAAAGAGGATGGTCAAGTAAGCTTGTCGGAGCAAGTTGCTACTTTTTTAATTATCTTAGCGTTTCACAAGAAAAATCGTAGTCTTTAAGTTAGATTTTGTAGGTCTAGAAAAATTATAAATAGGTATTTAATGAGTGACCAAAAGCATAGGTTTGGATTTTCACACTAAAAATAGAATTTGTCCGTTACAAGTATAGTCCAAACCCAACAATTGATCATCAATCAAATTTAAATTCAAAAGATGTCACAATACAAATCAACTTATTTTAACCGAGAGTATTTAACTCCCGAGTCGTCTTCCCTAGGAGTTGTAATGAAAAGTGTACATTATTGGCTATGAGGGATATTTTTGGGGTTTTGATCATAAGAAGCAAGAAACGTAAATTGCAATAAAATAAAAACGCATGCAAGTAATTAAAAGGAAAGCAAGTAAGAGCAATGAAAATAAAAATCAAATGACAAAAAGGACTCTTGGAAAGAAGTGGGTAATTAAGGATTCCTATCCTAGTTGTGGACCACAAACATGGTAATTGTGTGTGAATTAATCCCAATTAGTCAATCCTAACATCGAGAATTAGTCAAAAGGGCATAATTGATCTCAATCCCTAAGTCCTAGTCAACACTAGTGGGTCATTTAGAGTCAAGGAAAACCAAACCAATTAACAATTCACACACAATGCAGAATGGACATCCACCACTCAAGTTCACCCAATAACCCAAATTCCCAACCAAGAGTATGAAAAACTAGGCAAAAACCCAACCAAGCATATTGTCAAATACTTGGTGGGCTGGTGCACAAAATCGTGATCGTTCATTCCTTGGTAACGGCATTGAAAACTTAATACGCACGTTCATAATCTTAGTTCTTTGTCACAACTTCGCACAACTAACCAGCAAGTGCACTGGGTCGTCCAAGTAATAAACCTTACGTGAGTAAGGGTCGATCCCACGGAGATTGTCGGCTTGAAGCAAGCTATGGTCACCTTGTAAATCTCAGTCAGGCGGATTCAAATGGTTATAGAGTTTTAATAATTAAAATATAAAATAGGATAGAAATACTTATGTAATTCATTGGTGAGAATTTCAGATAAGCGTATGGAGATGCTTTTATTCCTTCTGAACCTTTGCTTTCCTACTGCTTTCATCCAATCACTCATACTCCTTTCCATGGCAAGCTGTATGTTGGGCATCACCGTTGTCAATGGCTACATCCCGTCCTCTCAGTGAAAATGGTCCAAATGCGCTGTCACCGCACGGCTAATCATCTGTCGGTTCTCGATCATGCTGGAATAGGATTCAGTAATCCTTTTGCGTCTGTCACTACGCCCAGCACTCGCGAGTTTGAAGCTCGTCACAGCCATCCCTTCCCAGATCTTACTCAGAATACCACAGACAAGGTTTAGACTTTCCGGATCTCAAGAATGGCCGCCAATAATTCTAGCCTATACCACGAAGACTCTGATCATAGATCAGGAGGCTAAGAGATACGCATTCAAGCTTGTTTGCATGTAGAACGGAAGTGTTTGTCAGGCACGCGTTCATAAGTGAGAATGATGATGAGCATCACATAATCATGACATTCATCATGTTCTTGTGTGCGAATGAATAACTTAGAGAAGAAATAGGCTTGAGTTGAATAGAAAAACAATAGTACTTTGCATTAATTCATGAGGAACAGCAGAGCTCCACACCTTAATCTATGGTGTGTAGAAACTCTACCGTTGAAAATAAATAAGTAAAAATAGGGTAGACATGGCCAAGTGGCCAACCTCTCATGGAGGTCTCAGAACATAAAAGTTACATAATGTGTCCCAGAGATGATCCAAAGATGCCAATACAATAGTAAAAAGTCCTATTTATACTAAACTAGTTACTAGGATTTACAAAAATGAGTAAATGACGCAAAAATCCACTTCTGGGCCCACTTGGTGTGTGCTTGGACTGAGCATTGAAGCTTTCACATGTAGAGGTCTTCCTTGGAGTTAAACGCCAGTTTGTAACCTATTTCTGGCGTTTAACTCCAGAATAGGGCAGAAAGCTAGCGTTGAATGCCAGTTTGCGTCATCTAAACTCAGGTAAAGTATGGACTATTATATATTTCTAGAAAGCCCTGGATGTCTACTTTCCAACGCAATTGATAGCGCGCCATTTGGACTCCTGTAGATCCATAAAATCCACTTTGAGTGCAGGGAGGTCAGAATCCAACAGCATCTGCAATCCTTCTTCAGCCTCTGAATCTGATTTTTGCTCAAGTCCCTCAATTTCAGCCAGAAAATACCTGAAATCACAGAAAAATACACAAACTCATAGTAAAGTCCAGAAATATGATTTTTATTTAAAAACTAAAAAAATATACTAAAAACTAACTAAATCATACTAAAAACTATATAAAAACAATGCCAAAAAGCGTATAAATTATCCGCTCATCACAACACCAAACTTAAATTGTTGCTTGTCCCCAAGCAACTGAAAATCAAAAAGGATAAAAAGAAAAGAATATACTATAAATTCCAACCAGATGAGCGGGACTAGTAGCTTTTTGCCTCTGAATAGTTTTGTCATCTCACTTAATTCATTGAAGTTCAGAATGATTGGCATCTATAGGAACTTAGAATTTAGATAGTGTTATTGATTCTCCTAGTTCAGTATGTTAATTCTTGAACACAGCTACTTTATGAGTCTTGGCCGTGGCTCTAAGCACTTTGTTTTCCAGTATTACCACCGGATACATAAATGTCACAGACACATAACTGGGTGAACCTTTTCAGATTGTGACTCAGCTTTGCTAGAGTCCCCAATTAGAGGTGTCCAGGGTTCTTAAGCACACTCTTTTTTTGTTTTTGCTTTGGACCTTGACTTTAACCGCTCAGTCTCAAGCTTTTGGCTTGACACCTTCACGCCACAAGCACATGGTTAGGGACAGCTTGGTTTAGCCGCTTAGGCCAGGATTTTATTCCTTTGGGCCTTCCTATCCACTGATGCTCAAAGCCTTAGATCCTTTTTATTACCCTTGCCTTTTGGTTTAAAGGGTTACTGGCTTTTTGCTCTTACCTTTTGGTTTAAAGAGCTCTTGGCTTTTTCTGCTTGCTTTTTCTTTTTCTTTCTTTTATATTTTTTTCGCCAATTTTCTTTTCTCTTTTTTTTTTCGCAAGCTTTTGTATTCACTGCTTTTTCTTGCTTCAAGAATCAATTTTATGATTTTTCAGATTATCAAATAACATTTCTCCTTTTTCATCATTCTTCAAGAGCCAACATATTTAACATTCATAAACAACAAATTCAAAAGACATATGCATTGTTCAAGCATTCATTCAGAAAACAAAAAGTATTGTCACCACATCAAAATAATTAAACTAATTTAAAGGATGAATTCGAAATCATGTACTTCTTGTTCTTTTGTAATTAAAACATTTTTCATTTAAGAGAGGTGATGGATTCATAGGACATTCATAGCTTTAAGACATAGACACTTAAACACTAATGATCATATAGTAAAGACACAAACATGAATAAAACATAAGGCTCAAAAATCGAAAAACAGGAAAATAAGAACAAGGAGATTAAGGAACGAGTCCACCTTAGTGAGGGTGGCGTCTTCCTCTTCTTGAAGAACCAATAGTGCTCTTGAGCTCCTCTATGTCTCTTCCTTGTCTTTGTTGCTCCTCCCTCATAGCTCTTTGATCTTCTCTAATCTCATGGAGAATGATGGAGTGCTCTTGGTGTTCCATCCTTAGTTGTCCCATGTTAGAACTTAATTCTCCTAGGGAGGTGTTGATTTGCTCCCAATAGTTTTGTGGAGGGAAGTGCATCCCTTGAGGCATCTCAGGGATTTCATGGTGAGGAATTTCCTCATACTCTTGTTGAGGTCCATGATCTCTTGTTTGTTCCATCCTTTTCTTAGTGATGGGCTTGTCCTCATCAATGAGGATATCTCCCTCTATGTCAATCCCAGCCGAATTGTAAAGGTGGCAAATGAGGTGAGGGAAGGCTAACCTTGCCAAAGTGGAGGACTTGTCAGCCACCTTGTAGAGTTCTTGAGGTATAATCTCATGAACTTCCACTTCCTCCCAAATCATGATACTATGGATCATGATGGCCCGGTCTATAGTAACTTTAGACCAGTTGCTAGTAGGAATAATTGAGCGTTGGATGAATTCCAACCATCCTCTAGCTACAGGCTTAAGGTCCGGTCTTCTCAATTGAACCGGCTTGCCTCTTGAGTTAACTTTCCATTGAGCTCCTTCCACACATATGTCCATGAGGACTTGGTCCAACCTTTGATCAAAGTTGACCCTTCTAGTGTAGGGGCGTGCGTTTTCTTACATCATTGGCAAGTTGAATGCCAACCTTACATTTTCCGGACTAAAATCTAAGTATTTTCCCGAACCATTGTAAGCCAATTCTTTGGATTCAGGTTCCTACTTTGATCATGGTTTCTAGTGATCCATGCGTTTGCATAGAACTCTTGAACCATTAAGATCCCGACTTGTTGAATAGGATTAGAGAGAACTTCTCATCCTCTTCTTCTAATCTCTTGTCGGATCTCCGGATATTCGCTCTTTTTGAGTTTAACAGGGACCTCAGGGATCACTTTTTTCTTGGCCACAACTTCATAGAAGTGGTCTTGATGGACCTTTGAGATGAATCTCTCCATCTCCCATGACTCAGAGGTGGAAGCAATTGCCGTCCCTTTCCTCTTCCTTGAGATTTCTCTGGCCTTAGGTGCCATTAATGGTTATGGAAAAACAAAAAGCAACGCTTTTACCACACTAAACTTAAAAAGTTTGTTCGTCTCTGAGCAAAAGAAGAAAAGAAGTAGTAGAAGAAGAAGAAAATGGAGGAGATGGAGGGAAAAGGTGTATTTGGCCAAGGGGGAGGAGTGGTGGTTGTAATGTGTGAAAATGGAGTATTGTTGAGGGGTTTATATAGGGGTGGGGGGAAGGGTAGGTTTCGGCCATTAGGGTTGGATTTTGGGAGGGAAAAGAATTTGAATTTTGGAGGTAGGTGGGGTTTATGGGGAAGAGTGGATGGATGTGAGTGGTTAAGGGTATATAAGGAAGGGGTATGGAGGTGATTGGTAAAGGGTATTTGGCGAAAAGAGTTATGAAAAGGTGTGAAGAAGAGAGAAGAAAAGGTAGGGTAAGTAGGGATCCTGTGGGGTCCACAAATCCAGTGGGGTCAAGGACTTAGCATCCCTGCTCCAATTAGGCGTGCAAACGCCCTTAGAGTGCATGTCTGGCGTTAAACGCCAGCTTGCTGCTTGTTTCTGGCGTTTAACGCCAATTCTATGCTCTGTTCTGGCGTTAAACGCCAGTCTGGTGCTTGTTTCTGGCGTTTAATGCCAGCTTGATGCTTCTTTCTGGAGTTAAACGCCAGTTTGATGCTTCTCACTGGCGTTTAAACACCAGTAAGCTCTTCCTCCAGGGTGAGCTGTTTTTAATGCTATTTTTTATTCTGTTTTTGATTTTTCAGTAGTTTTTGTGACTCCACATGATCATCAACCTAAAAAAAAAACATAAAATAAAAATAGAAAATAAATAGATATAATTAAATAACATTGGGTTGCCTCCCAACAAGCGCTTCTTTAAAGTCAATAGCTTGACAGTGAGCTCTCATGGAGCCTCACAGATGTTCAGAGCATTGTTGGGACCTCCCAACACCAAACTTAGAGTTTGACTGTGGGGGCTTTGGTTGACTCTGCAGTGAGAGAAGCTTTTCATGCTTCCTCTTCATGGTTACAGAAAGAGATCCTTGAGTTTTAAACACAAGGTTGTCCTCATTTAGTTGAAGGACCAACTCTCCTCTGTCCACATCAATCACAGCTTTTGCTGTGGCTAGGAAGGGTCTTCCAAGGATGATGGATTCATCCTCATCGTTCCCAGTGTCTAGGATTATGAAATCAGCAGGGATGTAAAGGCCTTCAACCTTTACTAACAAGTCCTCTACTAATCCATAAGCCTGTTTCATTGATTTGTCCGCCATCTCTAGTGAGATTCTTGCAGCTTGCACTTCAAAGATCCCAAATTTCTCCATTACAGAGAGTGGCATAAGGTTAATGCCTAACCCCAGGTCACACAGAGCCTTCTCAAAGGTCATGGTGCCTATGATACAGGGTATTAAGAATTTACCAGGATCCTATTTCTTTTGAGGTAATTTCTGCCTATCCAATGCATTCAGTTCATTGGTGAGCAAGGGAGGTTCATCTTCCCAAGTCTCATTACCAAATAATTTGGCATTCAGCTTCATGATTGCACCAAGGTACTTAGCAACTTGCTCTTTAGTAATGTCTTCATCCTCTTCAGAGGAAGAATACTCATCGGAGCTCATGAAGGGTAGAAGTAGGTTGAATGAAATCTCTATGGTCTATGTATGAGCCTCAGATTCCTTCAGGTCCTCATTGAGGAACCCCTTAGTGTTCAGAGGACGTCCCATGAGGTCTTCCTCATTGGGATTCACCTCCCTCTCCTCCCTTGTAGGTTCGGCCGTGATGGTCAAATCAATGGCCTTGCACTCTCTTTTTGGATTTTCTTCTGTATTGCCTGGGAGAGTACTAGGAGGAGTTTCAGTGATTTTCTTACTCAGCTGACCCACTTGTGCCTCCAGATTTCTGATAGAGGACCGTGCCTCATTCATGAAACTGAGAGTGGTTTTGGATAGATCAGAGACTATGGTTGCTAAGCTAGAGAGACTCTGCTCAGAATTCTCTGTCTGTTGCTGAGAAGATGATGGAAAAGACTTGCTACTGTTAAACCTGTTTCTTCCACCATTATTATTGAAGCGTTGCTTCTGTTGATCCTTCCATGAAAGATTTGGGTGATTCCTCCATGAAGGATTATAGGTGTTTCCATAGGGTTCTCCCATGTAATTCACCTCTGCTATTGCAGGATTCTCAGGATCATAAGCTTCTTCTTCAGAAGATGCTCCTTTAGTACTATTGGATGCAGCTTGCAATCCATTCAGACTCTGAGAAATCATATTGACTTGCTGAGTCAATATTTTATTCTGAGCCAATATGGCATTCAGAGTATCAATTTCAAGAACTCCCTTCCTCTGAGGTGTCCCATTACTCACAGGATTCCTTTCAGAAGTGTACATGAACTGGTTATTTACAACCATGTCAATAAGTTCCTGAGCTTCTGCAGGCATTTTCTTTAGGTGAATGGATCCACCTGCAGAATGGTCCAATGACATCTTAGATAATTTAGACAGACCATCATAGAATATATCCAGGATGGTCCATTCTGAAAGCATGTTAGAAGGACACCTTTTGGTCAGTTGCTTGTATCTCTCCCAAGCTTCATAGAGGGATTCACCTTCTTTCTGTTTGAAAGTTTGAACATCCACTCTAAGCTTTCTAAGCTTTTGAGGAGGAAAGAACTTGGCTAAGAAAGTCGTGACCAGCTTATCCCAAGAGTTCAGGCTATCTTTAGGTTGAGAGTCCAACCATATTCTAGCTCTGTCTCTTACAGCAAACGGGAAAAGCATAAGCCTATAGACCTCGAGATCAACCCCATTGGTCTTAATAGTATCACAGATTTGCAAGAATTCAGTTAAGAACTGAAAAGGATCTTCTGATGGAAGTCCATGAAACTTGCAATTCTGTTGCATCAGAGAGACTAATTGAGGCTTTAGCTCAAAATTGTTTGCTCCAATGACAGGGATTGAGATGCTTCTTCCATGTAAGTTGGAATTTGGCGCAGTAAAGTCACCAAGCATCTTCCTTGCACCTCCACCATTGTTATTGGTTTCGGCCATCTTTACTTCTTTTTCGAAAATTTCAGTTAGGTCCTCTCCAGAGTTTTGTGCTTTAGCTTCTCTTAGTTTCCTCTTAAGAGTCCATTCAAGTTCAGGATCAGTTTCAATAAGAATGTCTTTATCCCTGTTCCTGCTCATATGAAAAAGAAGAGAACAGAAAAGAAGAGGAATTCTCTATGTCACAGTATAGAGATTCCTTTATGTGAGTAGAAGAAGGAAAGAATAGAAAAAGGAGAAGAGGGGGTTCGAATTTTGAGTGGAAGAGGAGTGTTAGTAGATAAATAAATAATTAGAAAGAGATGAGAGGGGAAGAGAATTCGAATTTTAAATTGAAATAAAAGGAAAATATTTTTGTTTTTGTTAAATTAATTAATTAGAATTCGAAAATTAGGAAGAGAAATAAAATTAAATTAAAATTTAAAATAATTAGTTAATTAAAACAATTTTTTGAGAAAGGGGTTAGTAATTTTCGAAAATTAGAGAGGGAAAAGTAGTTAGGTGGTTTTGAAAAAGATATGATTGAAATAGAAAACTTTTAAAATCAAACAAAAAGTCAAGTAGTTAATTGAAAAAGATTTGAAAATCAAATTTGAAACGATAAGAAGTTAGAAAAGATTTTGAAATTAAGTTTTGAAAAAAGATATGATTGAAAATCATTTTGAAAAAGATTTGAAAAGAAAATTTAAAAAGATTTGATTTTTGAAATTAAAGTTGATTACTTGACTAACAAGAAACAAAAAGATATGATTCTAAAATTTAAAGATTGAACCTTTCTTAATAGGCAAGTAAAAATTTTTTTTGAATCAATCACATTAGTTGTTAGTAAAGATTTTGAAATTATAAAATAAGAAAAAGATTTTGAAAATCAATTTGAAATTTTCAAAAATATGAAAGAAAAAAATGAAAAAAGATTTGATTTTTGAAAAAGATTTGAAAAAGATATAATTTTTAAATTGAAAATTTGACTTGACCCATAAGAAACAATTAAATTTAAAAACTTTTAACTAAATCAAATCAAATTTTCGAAAATTATGAGTGAAATAAGGAAAATATATTTTTTATTTTTTTGAATTTTTAATGAAGAAAGAGAAAAAAAGTTGTCATTTTGTTGTTTTTCTCTTTTTTTCTTTTTATTAAACAGTAAAAATAAAACAAAACATGAAAATCATGAATCAAAACAACTAATGCATGCAAGAACACTTTGAATATCAAGATGAACACTAAGAACACTTTGAATGTCAAGATGAACACCAAGAACTTATTTTTGAAAATTTTTAAGAAAAGACACACATGCAAGACACCAAACTTAGAAATTTTCAAACTTTAGATACTAACAAATTGAAAAAGCATATGAAACACAAGAAAAGATACCAAACAAGAAAAATTTAAAGATCAAACAAAGAAATTCATCAAGAACAACTTGAAGATCATGAAGAACATCATGCATGAGTTTTCAAAAATTTTAAGAAAAATAAAAAATATGCAATTGACACCAAACTTAAAATTGACACAAGACTCAAACAAGAAACATCAAATTTTTGGTTTTTATGGTTTTATTAAAATTTTTTTGGATTTTTTTCGAAAATTAATTGGAAAAGAAAAATAAGGATTTCAAAATTTTTAATGAGAATTCCAGGAATCATGCAATGTTAGTCTAAAGCTCCGGTCCAGGAATTAGACATGACTTACTAGCCAGCCAAGCTTTCAGTGAAAGCTCCGGTCCAAAACACTAGACATGGCCAATGGCCAGCCAAGCTTCAGCATACATAGTTCAAGCATGTGAAGAAGAAAACTCAGTCCAAAAGAATTTAGACATGGCTTTACAGCCAGCCAGGCTTCAACATATCTCATGAAACTCTAGAATTCATTCTTAAAAATTCTGAAGAACATAGAATAATTAAATTTTTTTTTGAAAATTTTTCGAAAATAAAAATAATAAAAACAAAAAGCTTAAAATTAAAATAAAATTACCTAATCTGAGCAACAAGATGAACCATCAGTTGTCCAAACTCGAACGATCCCCGGCAACGGCGCCAAAAACTTGGTGCACAAAATCGTGATCGTTCATTCCCTGGTAACGGCGCTGAAAACTTAATACGCACGTTCATAATCTTAGTTCTTTGTCACAACTTTGCACAACTAACCAGCAAGTGCACTGGGTCGTCCAAGTAATAAACCTTACGTGAGTAAGGGTTGATCCCACGGAGATTGTTGGCTTGAAGTAAGCTATGGTCACCTTGTAAATCTCAGTCAGGCGAATTCAAATGGTTATAGAGTTTTAATAATTAAAATATAATTAAAATATAAAATAGGATAGAAATACTTATATAATTCATTGGTGAGAATTTCAGATAAGCATATGGAGATGCTTTTATTCCTTCTGAACCTCTACTTTCCTACTGCTTTCATCCAATCACTCATACTCCTTTCCATGGCAAGCTGTATGTTGGGCATCACCGTTGTCAATGGCTACATCCCGTCCTCTCAGTGAAAATGGTCCAAATGCGCTGTCACCGCACGGCTAATCATCTGTCGGTTCTCGATCATGCTGGAATAGGATTCAGTAATCCTTTTGCATCTGTCACTACGCCCAGCACTCGCGAGTTTGAAGCTCGTCACAGCCATCCCTTCCCAGATCCTACTTGGAATACCACAGACAAGGTTTAGACTTTCCGGATCTCAAGAATGGCCGCCAATAATTCTAGCCTATACCATGAAGACTCTGATCATAGATCAGGAGGCTAAGAGATACGCATTCAAGCTTGTTTGCATGTAGAACAGAAGTGTTTGTCAGGCACGCGTTCTTAAGTGAGAATGATGATGAGCGTCACATAATCATCACATTCATCATGTTCTTGTGTGCGAATGAATATCTTAGAGAAGAAATAGGCTTGAGTTGAATAGAAAAACAATAGTACTTTGCATTAATTCATGAGAAACAGCAGAGCTCCATACCTTAATCTATGGTGTGTAGAAACTCTACCGTTGAAAATACATAAGTGAAAATAGGGTAGACATGGCCGAGTGGCCAGCCTCCCATGGAGGTCTCAGAACGTAAAAGTTACATAATGTGTTCTAGAGATGATCCAAAGATGCCAATACAATAGTAAAAAGTCCTATTTATACTAAACTAGTTACTAGGGTTTACAAAAATGAGTAAATGATGCAGAAATCTACCTCTGGGCCCACTTGGTGTGTGCTTGGGCTGAGCATTGAAGCTTTCACGTGTAGAGGTCTTTCTTGGAGTTAAACGCCAGTTTGTAACCTGTTTCTGGTATTTAACTCTGCTTTGCAACCTGTTTCTGGCGTTTAACTCCAGAATAGGGCAGAAAGCTGGCGTTGAACGCCAGTTTGCATCGTCTAAACTCGGGCAAAGTATAGACTATTATATATTGCTGGAAAGCCCTAGATGTCTACTTTCCAACGCAATTAAGAGCGCACCATTTGGACTCCTGTAACTCCAGAAAATCCACTTTGAGTGCAGGGAGGTCAAAATCCAACAGCATCTGCAGTCCTTCTTCAGCCTTTGAATATGATTTTTGCTCAAGTCCCTCAATTTCAGCCAGAAAATATCTGAAATCACAGAAAAATACACAAACTCATAGTAAAGTCTAGAAATGTGATTTTTATTTAAAAAATAATAAAAATATACTAAAAACTAACTAAATCATACTAAAAACTATATAAAAACAATGCCAAAAAACGTATAAATTATCCGCTCATCATGGGCATAAAAGGAAAGCATGAAAATGACAAGAAATAATAAATGCTACAACTGCCAAGCAAGGAAAGTAAGGATAACAACTCAATAAAGCAATAAATGACATGAAAACATAAATTGCATTAAATGTAAATTAAAATAACAAGAGTGCTCATAAACATAAAAAGTAAGGAAAATGAGAAATTAACAAGATAAACTAAGGAAATTAAGACAAGATAACAAAGAAATGTAGAAGAAACTAGATGAAAACAGGAATTAAACATAGAAATTACAAGAAATTAAACTAAGAAACCCTAATTCTAGAGAGAAGGGGGAGCTTCTCTCTCTAGAAAATAACCTACATAATGCTAAACTAACCCTAATTTCTCCCCCTCTTCACATGGAGTGAGGCCTTCCTTAATATAGGCAAAATCAGCTTCAGAAAGTCCAAAAACTGGGATCTGGAGGCCTAGAAATTGCCATTAAGTGAGTCACGTGCTGGGACGTGTGCGTACGCACACATGGCTGTGTGGTTCTTGTGCGTACGCACAGTAGGTTGTGCGCACGCATACTCCAATGTGTGCTTCTCCTTTGTTTTCTTCATGCTTTCTCCCAATTCCATGCTTTTGTTCCACTCTTATCAAGCCATTCCAACCTATTACACCTGAAATTACTCATCAAAACCATCAAGACATCGAATGGGATAAAAGGTGGATAAAAGTGATTAAAATAAGCGTAAAATAGCATGTGTTTACAATTAAGCTCAATTTAGGGAGAGAACACAAAAGTATGCTATTTGGATGAATAAATGTGGGTTTATGTGATGAAATCCACTCAAATCAAACCAAAATACATCGTCAAATATGGATTCATCAATTCCCCATACTTAAACAATAACATGTCCTCATGCTAATCACAATCAAAGGAGAAGGATAAGGAGGGCAAGCAATTTATTAAATGCAACTACCTACATTCATGCAACTATACTAAATGCTATCTATTTATATATATACTATAATTTCTATTGAGTTTGGCAAAAACAAACAATAGAATTTCAATCAATCCAAAACAAGTCTTAGGGCCAAGACAAGAAAATATAGCAATATAATCAATGTCCAAATATATGATTTGAAGTTTTCAAAAAATAACAAGCAACTTGCGAGAAGATACAATATGAGAGATGGAGACATAGAATTGAGCGATAGAACCCCTCACCGGATGTGTTTACACTCTAATCGCTCAGTGTGTAAGGCTTAATCACTCAATTCTCCTTTAATCACGTTTCTCAAAGATTTGCAAGTCATCTAACAATCAACTAATACTTGATGCATGAATACAAATATCATGAGGTCTTCGGAGGGTTGTAATGGGGTTAGGATAAGGGTATGATTAATATGGTTAAGTGGACTAGCAAATTGAACCTTTGATTAGCTCAAGTATCCCACCTAATCCTATATTAACCTATTTATAATCAAGAAACAACCTAACTTCCCATTCTTTTCCTTTTCTCACATTCACTCATGCATCTTCTTTCTAATTCAAACACATATGCATCCTTTATTTACATTCTTATTGCCATTTCTTTCATTTCTTTTCTTTTTCTCTTTTTTTTTTCTTTTTTTTAAACAAAGTATGTACACAAAATTTTTTTTCTTTTATCATATAAGAGAGATGCATATGTTTTAAGTAATGAATGCATGAGTGTTTACCCATTTTTTTTCCAAAATTTTCCAATGAAGACCCAAAGTAAATTAACTACCAATGTTTTCCCACAAATTCCCCCTACACTTTAACACACACACTCAACCCAAGCTAATCAAAGATACAATTCATGGACATAATGGTCTTTCACTTAGGGTAAAAGATGTGCTTAATATTAGAACAAAAAAAGGAGAATTAAAAGGCTTAAAAGTGGTTTACAAGGGTAGATATAAGGGTTGGCCATATGGGTTAGTGAGTTCAATTTCAAAAAATGGCCTCAATCATACTGGATGCATACAAAACACCAAATATAGGACATAAAGATTCAAGCAAATCTAAGATCACAATCATAAAAGGAGTATAACACACAATAACAAAATTTGTGGTTAAAAGTGTGCAACCACACAATTGAAGCTCAAATCTCACTAAGTGTTTTGTTCAAGCTCTTTTTTATGTTCCATAACAAAGAATACTTCAAGCAAGTTTAAAAACGAGTTTTCAAATCTAATCAATAGAACGCTCTAAAAGGAATTTCTTAAAGATTCTTTGTTGTTTTACCAAATTTATTTACTCTACCATGCAACATGCAAATAAAACTATTAATAAGTCTCAACTCTCAAAGTCTCAAAGTCTCAAACATAAGTGCATAATAATAACAAAACAAACACATAATCCACACATAAATTCTACCATAATTAAAACAAAACACAACATAATTCATAAATCAACAAGACACCCAAAAAAATCCTTAAATCAACACACATAAATCAATTATCAACTTCTAAATCAATAAAATTTGAATCTGATCCAGAAGTTGAAACACCACCTTTCCTAGCACCTTGAGGATTCTCATCTTCACCTTCGCCTTCACCTGCAATTAGAAGAATACCCAAATTTAGAATAAGATATAAATACTTAAATTTTATATAAATATTAAATTAGTAACTAACAATGTAATTACCATCAACAAAGCCTTTATTCCAATTGCGAGTATAAATCACAGCCTCAACATTTTCTGGCAACATTCGACTTTTATATTTGTTAATGACATGAGCTCCAATACTAAAGGCAGATTCCGATGCAACCGTAGTAATTGGAATACTCAATAAGTCACGTGCCATGATTGATAACTTCAGATAACGACTCTCATATAATTTCCACCATTCCAAAATATCTAAATCTTCAAAGCAATCCTTTGACAAAAGTGGCTCCTCCAAGTATGTATCAAGTGGATTCTTTCCACTAGAGACCTCAGCTTGATGGTTACGTTTCATCAATTTCTATCAAAATAGAAATAATCACATCTTGTTATTATAGAATAATGACAATTAATAAGAGAATTTAATATGTGAAACATTACTTACACCAACAATTGCAAGTCGCTTCTTGCTTGCACTTTCAGGGGTATGGGCCATGGATGAAGATTGAATACTAGGTCCTTGTGCTTGAACAGGTGGAAGAGAATTCTTGTCATATTTTTCAAAAAGTTTGTATAATTTTTTTCACATGTTTCACCTTCCCTTTTACAGTCTCAGCATCAATCTCTTCATACATAAGCTCTAAAGTAGAAATCTTAAGTCTAGGATCAAGAATAGCACCAAATGCAAGAATGACACTATACTTTTCCCAATACTTCTTAAATTTGGTCATCAACTTTTCTCCCATGCTCCTTAGAAGCTCATCTTCACTTCTCAAACTTCCCATCAAAACACATTGAATATGATAGACTTGTAGAAAATACAAATTCGAAGTAGGGTAAGATGTGCCAGAAATCAAATTAGTAGTTTCATAAAAGGGGTATAAAAATTCACATATCTTTTCAGCTCTCCCCCATTCATCAACTGAAGGACAATACTTATAAGCACGATCGGTTGCCTTCAAATACTCAAAGGCCTTCCGATACTTGATAGCACTTTCGAGCATAATGTACGTAGAATTCCATCGAGTAGTAACATCTAGATGCAACCCACTTGTAAAATTCAAACCCTGAATCACTGAAACACATTCTTTAAACCTTATCATTCTACTTTCCGATCCCCTTACATATTTCACACTTTCCCTAATCTTATCCAATGCATCATGAGCAATTTTTAATCCATCTTGCACAATAAGATTCAAGATATGAGCAGAACAACGAATATGAAAGAACTCTCCATCACACAACAACCAATCATGCATATTTAATGTACTTTCAAATGATCTTGGCATGTATCATTAGCAGATGCGTTATCTAGTGTAAGAGTCATAATCTTCTTTTCAATTTTCCCTTCATTTAAAAGCTCAAAAATCTTAGAAGACAATTCAAATCCCGTGTGAGGAGGAGGCATATGACAAAAACTCAAAATTTTACTTTGCAATTTCCAATTCAGATCAACAAAGTGAGAAGTTAGGCATAAATAACCCTCTGTAGTGATGGATGTCCACAAATCAGAAGTCAAACAAACTCTATTAGGAATGGCTAATAAAGTACTTTTAAGATTTTCTTTTTCCCTTGAGTAAATTTTTAACACATCCTCCTTTAGAGTATTTCTAGTAATTAGGCCTAGAGTTGGACTGATGTATTTTACCCAATTTCTAAATTTCTTATTATCAACAATAGAAAAGGGAACATCACAATCAATCACAAAGGCAGCAAACATCTCACACGATACATGATTATCTATCTTGAGAGCCCCCATTTTATTTTGCATTTCTATCAAAGTTTGACCAATATCCTCGAAATCTATTTTCACGCACCTGTCCAAATGACGCTTAAGTGACGATGTCCCATATTGTTTACCACCAGCCTTAAACTTCTATTTGCATCCATCACATTGAGCACAATCTATTCCATCATCACCAGGTCCAAGCTTTGTGAAATATCTCCACACATAAGATGTTACAACCTTTGTCTTTTTCTTTTTAATATCTTCTTCCGTTTCAGATCTTTCCATATTTTCAGGATTTTGTGTTACATTCCCACCATCAACTTCCATAGAGACAGAATCATCCATTGCAGAATCAACAACTCAACCTAAATAACACAAATACATAACAATATCTAATCTAAATCAGCAATAAATCAATAATGTTGCATCAGAAATCAGAA
Source organism: Arachis ipaensis (assembly GCF_000816755.2). Lineage (NCBI taxonomy): Eukaryota > Viridiplantae > Streptophyta > Magnoliopsida > Fabales > Fabaceae > Arachis > Arachis ipaensis. Next base: position 27,697,093 of record NC_029789.2, read on the forward strand.
CACATACACCAAGCATCACAGAAAGTAACGAAGTAAAAGTTCAAACTAAAGTTACATAGTTAAAATGATACTAATACAGTAATACTCTAATAGAAGCCACACAAAGATAGGCAAGAAACAAGATGAATAGCATGTATTATTCATACTAGTACACTACAAACTTTTGGAATATTCATTAGTACCTCACACCCAGTACATACCACCATAAAATGAAAAAAGGACGAAGATAAAGATGGTGAAAATATGTAATAGCAGCATGCCAGAGATATAATTTCTGGTGTAATTAATGTAATTCTTTTCTTTTTTTTTGGACTATTTTAGTAGATCATAAGCTTTGCATAAATTAATGAACATAGGCCTTTAAATTACTATGCTTACATTTTCAATTCATAGGTGAATTTCAAGGGAGGCAAAACAATGAAATGGTAGCAGAATTATGTTATATATATACGGCCATTTAAATACAAATAATGCTTCCATATATGGAAGCAGTGTATGTCCTGCATAACAAGTACTACAATGCTGATATCTGAGAGGGTTACTTGCCTACTCTCAAAATTCATAAACAAATTTCATAAACAAATTTCAAAAATAAATACCAGTAAAACAAATTTCATAAACAAATCCACAGTAATTTTCAACAGCATCAAAGAAGCTGTCCACAACCACAATCACAGATTCACAGTTTCTTACTAAAAAAAACAAAAAATAAAATAAAATCTTTACTTACTGGCTCACAGCCGTCGAGAGGCAGGGGAGGAGAGAGTAGCGCCGCCGGGATCTGCCGGAACACAGAACCGCTGAGACAGCATAGAGGCAACACGAGACAGCATCACTGGGACTTCAGTTTGGTGAGGACAGGCGAGATGAAACAGCGACCGACGACGTGACTGACCGACGACGAGAGGCAACTCAGAGAGAAGTAGAACTGAAGTGCGCCACCACGAACCGCGACGGTGTGATGCTGCCTGCGCAGGGAGCTCAGGAAACACCTGAACACAGCGAGGCCGAGGAGTAAGGACAGACGAGGGAGCTGAGCTGTTGAAGGATAAGGCCGGGGGTCAGGGTCCGTCGGTCTGAGGGTCTCACCGTCTCAGGGAGTCAAGGTCAGGGAAGGGAGTAAGGGACGAAAGGTTAGGGCCGGCTGTTTGTGGGAAGTGGGAATTGGAAAGCAGGGGAAGGAAAACCTAATTTTCTTATTTATATATCACTTGTAAATTTACCAAATTACCCTTAAAAGAATAATATGTCAGCCCGCTGGGCCAGCCCGTCCCGCCCCGCCTTGGCCCGCGGTTTTGGCAGTGCGATTTTAGCGGGTTTTTAAAATTTGGTAGGTTTAAAATCTCATCCCAACCCGCCGTTTTTGGCGGTTTGACCCGGCGGGTTCGGCCCGTTTCGCCACCCCTATATACAAGCAACTAAGCAAAGTATAATGCAATAATATACTAACAAATATCTACAAAAATATAACTATTAAAAACTAGAAAATAATGCAAAGTGTTGAAAAGGAGAGAATTTACACCCCAAAATTGCAGATCCTCCCCCACACTTAAACGTTGCACAGTCCTCCGTGCATGCACTCGATCCGGGGGTGAAGAGATGTGAGGCTCCACCTTCAGTCGGTGGGCACCGGGGCTCTGGGTTGCTGTATAAACACATAAACAACAATTGAGGAAGAAGTCATAGTAGTGTGGTATGAGAAAAGGCAATGTGCATATTCTAAATGCGCACGGTTTAGAACACAACACATTGGCCGGATAAAACAGAAACCACACAATCATAAGAAATAGCATGTTCCTTGTAAAACCCGGTCAAACCGTAATTAATTAAATAATAAATTAAATAGGAGCGAATATGGTTAGAAAATTTAGCAGTCAGAATTTGATAATTTAAATATGATATTTGGACTCAGTGGATTTTTCTGAGTCGGAAAACATAGTTTTCTGCATAAAAACGCGAACTGAAATTTTGACCGGCAGTATCGATTGAGATCTGTCTGGTACTGCAGCTAAGAAAATTAAATATAAGTGAATAAGGCTAAGAAATTAGGATTTATAATTAGGGAAGATAGAAATATTTAAAATGCGATTTAAAACTCTAATCTTAAAGGTTTTGGCCCAAAATTGGGCCAACGGACAAAAATAAGTGAACCGGACCCGAGTGGGCCCAAGACCCAACATATATAAATATTAGTTATGAGCGTTTCAACTCATTTACCCTAAAGGAAGAGGGTAGGGGTGCTGAAATAGAGAAGAGAGAAAGAAGAGAGAAAATCCTAACTTCATCAAACTTCAAATCATCATAACTTTCTCTTCGGAACTCCGATTGACGAGCCGTTTGTGGCCACGCGTCGCTCTTCTCATCCTCTAAAATTCTATCTAAGTTTTTTTGTGATTAATCTACTATCCTCTGCCCAGTTTTCGTTTTTCTCTTTAAATTCGAATTTGGTTTGGGTTTTGAGGAAATCTTGTAATTTTGGTTATTTAGGAGTGCTTTATTATGAGTCATGGGTGATATTCATCACAAACTTCAGTGGGTTAAGGTAAGAAACCCTCCAACCCTTGTGATTTATCATTTTTATGAACCCTAGGTTGATGTATATATGTGAAATTGGTTATGTTAGTGTATTTAGTGATTTTGGTGCACAATTGGGAGGTTGGTGTTGCTTGTAGAGCTTTGGTGAGGCTTGGAGCTAAGGGTTGGTGGAGACTTCCACGAAGAAGCTCAATTAATTTGGCTACAAGAGGTACAATTTAAGTTTCATTTAAGTACCATGTGGTGTGATGAGAATTCCTAGGCTAGATCCCCCTAGGATTAAGTTTGAATTGTGTATATGGTTAGTGCTAATATGCATAGTTGATATGTCATGTGAATTAATGATTGAGTTGAGAATTGTGTGGATTTGTATGTTTGGTGTGTTGAGAATTTGATGAATTGGATAATGAATGTTGGTTTGTGGAATATACAATTATATTGTGAATTTGGGTCAGAGGCCATGAATTTTGGGCTGGAGGCCGGAAAGAGGTAAGTAAGGTAAGTTGATATGTGTATTGTGTGATGATATAAGAGATTAGATGGATTTAAATATTGAATGTGTGAATAATTAGTTTGGTTATTGAATAAATAAGGTTTGAGGAATTGAGGTGTGGAATTTGATAGTTTTTGGGTGAAATTGCGTAGAGGAGGTAGGTTTGCTTTGGTTGAGTGTGATTGTGTGAATGTGGTTGGGTTGTGGTCATTTGGATGAGTGGAAATGAATTTGGCTTGTGAACATTAGAAAAATTGGTGATTTCTAGTTTTGGGGTAAAAACTGATTTTTGACCAACTTTGGAGGTCCGTAACTCGGTCCACGGAGTTCAGAATTCTTCAAAAATAGATTTTTATGAAAGTTTATTCAAAGATCTTTCCAACGGTTCAGAAATGGTTGAAAAAGAAATTTTGTAGAAGAAGTTATGTGTGGTGGGAGTTTGAGGTTTAAAAATGAAATTCTGCAACTTTTTAACTTAATGAAATTTTTGGCAGAAGGCACACTGGTGCACGAATTGTGAATCACACTTTTCACAACGCGTACCACTAACCAGCAAGTGCACTGGGTCGTCCAAGTAATACCTCACGTGAGTAAGGGTCATGCCATTTTGAGTTCTGTAGCTCCAGAAAATCCACTTTGAGTGCAGGGAGGTCAGAATCCAACAGCATCAGCAGTCCTTTTTCAGCCTGAATCAGATTTTTGCTCAGCTCCTTCAATTTCAGCCAGAAAAATACCTGAAATTACAGAAAAACACACAACTCATAGTAAAGTCCAGAAATATAAATTTTTCCTAAAAACTAATAAAAATAGACTAAAAACTAACTAAAACATACTCTAAACTATATGAAATTATCCCCAAAAAGCGTATAAAATATCCGCTCATCACACACCCACGTGTGCGCCTGACCGACGTGTACGCGTCGATGGGCTAAATCAGTTGCCCAGCTAAAATTTCCGAGAGTTGTGCTGGTTTTGTGTCTGGGGCACAAAACGCACCCATGCGTACGCGTGGCTGACGCGTAGTCGTCACTTGGCTTTTCTCCCATCCACGCGTATGCGTAGGGACGCATACGCGTCACTGTAACTTTCCTACTTTCCACGCGTGCGCATGGGCGACGCGCACGCGTGACCCTGTTTTCACTCCAAAGCTGATTTTGATTTTTTAAAGCCAAATTTCAGACTTCTAAGTCTCCATTCTCAGCCTTTATGTCCCAAATACTTATAGTATGCATAGCGATGGGAAGAGGCTAGGAGATGTGGTAAATGGTGGACGAAGTAAGGGGAGAATTAATGATGAGTTATGATTAATGATGACTGTATGACTTGCTAAGGGTGATGATGAAAGTGCGGTGTATGCCGTGAGCCGAAGGGTTGTATTTAATGATGATTATTGGCTGGTTATGGGTTATGTTATGAGTTGGATAGCTATGATAATTATTGAATTATGGCTGGAAATGAAAATATGACTTTGAATGATTGTTTTATCTTGAGCTCTCTTTCTCGAAAGTGCGACCCCAGAGAGATGAAGGAAGGTGAGGATCCCCTTCTTTGTTCCTCCTGGTATTTTAAATCGCCCCCAGCGAGATAGTGGGAGGTTAGGATCCCCTCCTTGTTCCTCCTGCCATATGAGAACGTACATCTTGGGTAGATGCAAGGGTTGTGGTAGCGCCCCACTTGCTTCGGGTCAGAGATTGTGACGCCTGGGTAGTAGCGGCAGTAGTGGTGATTCCACTCGCTCCAGGTTGATCTTTTGAATACCTGCCTGGGTAGATGCAGTGGCATTGATCCACTTGCTCCGGGATGTGGTGAGACATACCTTCCTGGGTAGATGCGGTGGAGTGATTCCACTTGCTTCGGGTTTGGTTTTGAGACTCCTGGGGTAGATGCAGTGGTTAGCCCCCATTTGCTCCTAGTCGAGTATGATTTGAGATTTGTAGAATTATCTGAGTTTCGGATTTCCTTAGGTAGATGCAGTGGGTCGGGTCCACTTGCTCCAGGTTGAGATCCGAGATTCTATTGACCCTATGTCGTAAGTGTGGCTATACACTGTGAAAGTTTCGGATGAGCTCGCCCCCGTGAATTAACACCAGTGTGGCTGTTGTGTGATTATAATTATGATCATGGTTATGATTGAGAATGACTCGAGTTGGGGATGCACGACAGAGGGACAGTCCAATGGTTAGCTACCAGGACTTGTCGGGTTGGCTTTATAACCGACAGATGAGACTCATCAGATATAGGGCAGGCATACATCATTTGCATATGTTTGAATTATTTGGGTTTGCCTATTTGTTTTGGATTGCTATATCATATATGCTATGTTACCTGATTATGTGCTACTTGTTCGACTTGTACTTTAATTGTGTATTACTTGCCTGTATTGCTTGTGTTTGTACAACTGAGAGGTCCCTCATGCTGGTGTCGGTGGACGCTGAGGACTGTTCTTGATGAGATGAGTTGATGATGCAATTGAATAATGATGATGATTTTTGAATGAGGTAATTGAGCTCCCTGGGTAGACGCAATGAAGTGATTTCACTTGCTCCAGGTAGAGAATGAGTTAATTTGAAGTTCCCTAGGTAGACGCAGTGAAGTGATTTCACTGCTCCAGGTTGATATTGAGATAATTTGAGCTCCCTGGGTAGACGCAGTGAAGTGATTTCACTTGCTTCAGGTGAGGATATGAGGTATTGATATAGAATTGTGGAGACAGAATAGCTGGTGATGGTTTTGGATATAATTCTGATTGTGAATCATCGGATAGTTAGAAAGTTAGGAAGCATGAGGAATATGAATCAGATTTAGCATTCCCTTATGACAGTTGCCTACTCATGGATTAGCGAGAACATAGGATGAACACTTGGTGAAAGAAAGTTTAGGATGCTTAGTGAGTTTTTATTGCAATGCATTGTATTTATTTGGCACTTTTACTGTACTGGAAACCCATGGGTCGGGGATTCTCATTCCGTATATATCTCTTCTTTTTAAGATACAGGTCCAGGTGCTCAGAAGTGAGCTGCGGTTCATCTGAGAGATGGCAAAGATCTTTATATTCCCTACTTTATATTTTTCTTAGAATCTCTCTACATTTACTTGAAAAGCTTATATTATGTATTGAACTCTTTTGAACTTGCCTATAGAGGCTCTTATGTTTCAATTGGGAGAGATTAGGAGTTTCTGTTGTCAACTACTATTATACTGTACCCTAGCCGGCCTAAACTTCGTGGGTCACGACTAGTGGCTATTTACTTATGTTATATATCTATATACTGTATTTCTCTTTTTCTCTTTTATGGTTTATTCCTTATAATGCTTTCGACTTCACGCTTTATCTTTTAGTTGCCGATGCGTGAGTGATACGTCTTCGCGATTTTATTTTTACTCTTTTCAGGCTTCTTGATTAATACTCCTTTCAATTATACTTATATTTATGTATTAAAAATCCACCTTGAGAGTCGTACCACCTTATTATCATTGACTGATGGCTCGAGCATAAGGATTTGAATATTAGGGTATTACATTCCTCAATCAAGTGGCCTAGGTTGCAAGTAAAGAATAAGCAAGAGATAGGACACAAATAAACCTAGATAGCCACAACTAAAGTGAATTGAATATATAAGACATTGGTTATTGAAGTTGTGCAAGTGAAAGCGCAAGATGAATAGAAAATGGCACAATCAACAATAACCAATCCAATGACGAAACGGAAACTACTTATTCATAATGAAAAATAATGAAGTACTCACATGGTAAAGGTACTTGTTGCAAAAAGTGACAAGCTTGATAAGAATCATGTTAAGTTACTCAAACAAATGCAAAGCATTAAAAAGAAACAAGTGCCGGACATGTGATGAATTTGATATGAAAATCATGATGAACAAGTAATTTCAACTCAATTCACTAAAGTAAAAGTGCACAATTCATGATTAAGATGCCAAATAAGGATATAGTCTAATGCATATGGTAGCTACAACATATGAATCAAACTAACAATTTATCTAGGCAATTAAACAAGGCTTTAATGCTCAGTGCATATATTCATCAACAATTAAACCAAAATTTAAGTAAGAAGCAACCCAATCAACAATCAATCAAACACTTGCAATTTATTAATTAACAAACAACTAAACTAAATCTAATATAATTACAAAAAATGAAAATGAAATGCAATGAAAAGTAACAAGAACAAGAACAAAATAGGGTAAAAGAGGAAGAAGAGAGGGGTGGAGGAGAAAAGAAGAGAAGAAGTAGAGAGAAGAGAAGAAGAGAAGTATAGTGGTGAGAAAACAGGGGTGTGCGTACGCACAGGTACGTGTGGGTACGCACACTAGGTGGAAAAGGGAAGGTGTGCGAGCGCACACTCTACGCGAGCGCTCCGGGCAGAAGAAGAATTAAGGAGTGTGTGTGCGCACAATCTACAAGAGACATGCCGAATAGCGGCAGTTTTTTTAGGAATTTGCGGTGGTTTTTAACCGCCGCAAAACGAAATTCCAGCGGTTTCACAAGCGTCGCCTATTAAAGGGTGGAGATTTGATTTTGCGGCGGTTTTGAAAAACCGCTGGCACAACCATAGCAAATCACATACCATTGCAAATCAGATAATTATTTTGCGGCGGTTGCAAAACCGCCGCTATTTTGGCCAGTGGATTTAAAAAAAATCTACAGCAGTTTTAAAACCACCACATATTTGAGTGGGTTTTTGTTTATAGATAAAGCTTCAAGAAGCTAATTGAGTATATAATGAGTTAACATTCAACTGAAGGAAAGAAAATTAATTGTTATGAATTGTTATGAGATAGTCCGCATAATGCATCAACGAGCCCTATTAAATAGTCCGCAATATAAGTTCATAAAGTTCTTCCTAAATGTACAAGAGGAGATCATTGATCACAGAAAATTAAGAATACAGCATTATCATCTACAATTTAATCAGATTTTGTATCATACCACTTCAACAAATATTGAGAAGGCAAAAACGTATCCAATCCAGGCTGGATCACCATTTTGCATAGACTGCAGGCAATTAATAGGACACATCAAGTGATAGAGAATTGTTAGAACAAAATAATAATGAAGAATTTATTAGAGCACTATAACTTGTTCTAGAGGTGGTTAACCAGTGATTTCAGTAAAACAGTAACTGACCTCTAGCAGCTGATTCAATATTAGTGGGCCCAAAAACTGGGAGAGATCATTTCCAATCTACATATTGTAAACAGATTAACAAAGATATTAAAATTGACAATGCTTTTTGACATACAGCAAATTTTAACACATGTAAATATTGAAAGCGACCAAATGAAATGATTATATAAACAAAAAAATAGAACATTACCTTCCAAAATCCTCCCCACCAAAACCTGTAAAGCACAAGAAAACCGAAGCACAAAGATATATGAACGCATAAACACAAATGAGATACATGAACAAAAATAAACAAAGTCAGGAAAAAAAGTAAATAACATTCATTTATATATTGTACAATAAGTGGTTTCATCATCACGAACTAATTTTACTACATAGAAGAAGATAGAGGAGTCTAAGTTTGTCGGCCAAGATTAACTTATCAGTGCCAAGCACCATTTTACTTCAATATCTAGCCTCTCATTATAAGCCATTATTGATGGTCTCAACTCTCAACTTATGCAAGTGATCAAAAAGTAACACCAGAAAATATCTATCTATCTTCTACACTCTATCATATTCAACACAAATCGGTCATACCTCCCACCAAGGCTTGCATTCAATACTCTTAAAAGCCAAGGTTTCGACCTCCGAGATTCTTCTACCCAACATCTCTGGAACCTACAGAATCAAGAGGCACTATAAAGCAAACATGAAATACAACAATTAATGCCAAAAGAAAACTTAAGCAAAGCAAAAACTCATACTTTTCATTCAGTGTCTCAGTCCGATCCCATGTATCTAACTTCCATATATCTTTCTCTGTAAGGGGACTTTGATATCCTAGATTCATGATAGGATTCATCCAAGAAAAAAGGTTTCATGCACGAGAAAAAAGAAATAAGAATGAAACAGCGAGGATCCATGCAAGATATTACTATGAATGGTATTTGCACTATGCTACCTCCAAAATTAATTAACACAAGAAATAAAAGCCAGGACTCCTAATCATATACAGCATATCTTGGAAAATTTTACTTCAGTTAGCTAAATGTAATACCAGAAGCAGAAATAACAGAAAATTTTATAACATAATCAGCCCAGAACATAACACTTCAAAGTTCTAACCCACTTAGCATTATAGCATTTTTTAAAGTACCCTTGATATCCTATGTGCAAATACAATTTTACATACTTGACAATATGTTTGCATGCCTTTCAGGACATATCTGCTCTCCTCCGGACAGTTCTTCATATGCAGTATCAACAACCAAGTCACTCCGAATAGGGGTATAACCCGGATAAGGATCCAAAGTAGGTATATACACAAGCAAAAGTAGTCCAAACAAAGCCTGGAATTGTAGAAGAGATAAAATATTATTTCTTTATTATTTATCCTTTTAGATAGATATTTCCATATATTCCAACTGGAGTAAATTAAAAGTATGGGAACAAATAGATACTCTCTAAAGCAGCAACAGAAAAAATAAAAATTACTAGAATGAGGATGAACTCAACAATGCAGCAAGACGTCCAGTATATACTAGATAGCTATTTGTTTGGAAGAAAACAAGTATATACTAAAAAAATAAAAACAAACAATACATACACACACAAACCACTTGACTACAATAGTAAACAAAATCCATAAAGACAAATCTCAAAAACTAACGATTCAAAATGCCACCTAGATTAATTAATTACAAATACATGTAAAAAACTACTCTATTCCTCTTTAACTTGAATTGCTTTAATAAGCAGATTTGAAAGCTAATTCTTCCCTTCAATAGAATATGAGTTTTTCTCTTATTGTTCCATATAGTGAAATGAACTTAGAAACTTTCGTGAACAAGAGCTTACAGTAACAAAATCTGCATGACCTTTACACTATTATTTGATACCAGTTTCAGTAACACAATTACCAGGTAGCAAAATTAAATTTGAAAAATAAACAAGACATATCATCGATGAAACAAAGCAATTACTGGGTAAAAAAAATGAGCAAAACCAATTTCAAAGTACATAGAAAGAAAGTTAGGAGAATAGTGGAACAAAATAGAAGCAGAATTGTTTCAAAAAAGGAAGAAGTAGAGTCACCAGTGAATCTGTCCTAATTTCGGAGACGGTTGTAACTGGTGGCGGCGTGTGCGATGGTGACCTCCTCTCCCTATTCGGCTCCTCCCAGCGGTAGCTCTATCAATGGCAGCAGCAGCAAACCCTAATGGCGACGGAACAGGTTGCGACGGCGACGGCCTTGACCCTAATCAACGGCAGCGGCCGCAGCAGAGCAGAACATTGCGAGAACGGACCTCCTTCTTCTCCCCTGCGTTCATCGTCTTCTGCTTCTCCTTCACTCTTCGTCGTTCTTCTCCTTCGTGAGCGCGCGCATTCCCTCTCTTCGCGAACTCTCTCTCTCTCTCTTCGGCTTCAGTGGCAACGACGGCAAGTTTAGTGGTGGCGGCGGCGGTGGCAAGACGTGATGGTGAAGAGTGAAGACCCGCGATGAGGACGACGACGGCGCTGGCTTCGCGGTGAGCTGATGCGATCTCCCTCTCTCTTCGCGATTCTTTCTCTTGTGGTTCTGGCTTTTCGACAGCGGCGGTGGCGTACGCACACATGGCTGTGTGGTTCTTGTGCGTATGCACAGTGGGTTGTGCGCACGCACACTCCTATGTGTGCTTCTCCTTTGTTTTCTTCATGCTTTCTCCCAATTCCATGCTTTTCTTCCACTCTTATCAAGCCATTCCAACCTATTACACCTGAAATCACTCATCAAAATCATCAAGATATCGAATGGGATAAAAGTGATTAAAATAAGCACAAAATAGCATGTTTTCACAATTAGGCTCAATTAAGGGAAAGAACACAAAAGCATGCTATTTGGATGAATAAATGTGAGTTTATGTGATGAAATCCACTCAAATCAAACCAAAATATATCGTCAAATATGGATTCATCAGTATTTTAATAAGTTTGAAGTCCGTTATACGTATTCAAAGCATATTATTTACTAAGGTCTCACCAGTTGAAGAAGATTGAATTGACCTTACATGAAAAAGTTTAAGGTATAGTTTTTGGTTTTTGTGTGTAGTTTGTATTGGAGATAATACATTTTTCTATAATAACCTATAAATTCTTTATTGATTATAGGGTTATTTGGGAGCATTAGATAGAATTTACATAGAAGTGACTATCCTCGAGTGTGATAAGTCAAGATATAGAACAAGAAAATGTAAGATTTGTACCAACATTCTAAGAGTGTGTAACCCAGACATGAACTTTGTTTATGTGCTTAGTGATTAGGAATATCGGCCTCTGATTCAAGAGTATTGCGAGATATAATCACGTGTCACAATAGTCTAAAAATACATGGTAAAGTTATCTTATAATGAGCATTATCTAGTTTTCATGAATTGAGTTCATGGTTGTCATTTTTCACGAGATTTGTGTTTTGTGTTTATAGGTAATTACTATTTAGTTGACGCTGGTTCTACAAATGGTCTTGGATTCTTAGCACCGTATAGAGGTACTCATTATCATGTAAGAGAGTGGGTGCAAGGAACACGTGCATCTCGCAACTATCAAGAATATTTTAATAAGAACACTCTTCTGCTAAGAATGTAATTCAGCAATGCCTTAGACTACTTAAGAAGAGATGGTCAATTCTGAGAAGTTCTTGCTTTTATCTCATTAAAAGTCAAAGTTAGATAATGATTGTTTGTTATAAAATTATATTCGATTGAACATGGATGCGGACCCTAAAGGGCAATATGACCTCTTAGATAATTATCTGCCTATTGGAGATGATGACCCAGAAGAGGTTATTAATGTAGTGGAGAATACCAATGAGTGGACACAATGATATAAAACATGGCAATCAAGATGTATGAAAAGTAGCGAGCTAATCATGTTAAATAAGTGTTGAATTATTGGTTAGGATTAATGTGTAAGATCATCTTGAATGTTATGCAATAAAGCTTGTAATAGGATTTGTACTTTATTAAATGTTTATTATGATTTATTCGTGTAATTGGATGTCATTATAAGACTTTTTTTTTATTTTATGTGATTATAACTTTGATTTTTTTTATATTAATGCCAATCTCTATTTTAATGTTTTTTAAAGGTATGTTTCATGTCAAATTATGTTATATTGCTCTAATAATTTTACCTAACCCTTATTAATAGGTGAGCATGGATAAGTGCATGTGGAGTGATAAGGAAACTAAAGATTTTGTAAGTTTCATGGAGGAGTTTGTTGTCGATAGCATGAAAGCTGACTGTGGACAATTTCAGCCAGAGACTTTTGAAAAACTTGCTTTGAAAATGATTTGCATTGCCTACTTGGACCGTAACTGCTAACTAGTGTAAAAATAAACATAAGCGACTAAAAGAGAAGTATCAATACGCATCTGATATGCTAGCTTGTAGTGGATTTGGGTGGAATAGTGAGAAATAGTAGTGCATTGAAGTTGATAGCAAGGATGTTCTCGATGCGTGGATGACGTTGGGATTTTTGCCAGTAAAGAATTTCATAAAAACAGTCGCGTTGTAGATATAGTCTCTAAACCGACAGAAATCCCTTCGTACAAACGTTTTGGGTGTCACAAGTAACAAACTCCTTTAAAAATTGTTAACCGAGTATTCAAACCTCGGGTCGTCTTCTCAAGGAACAGTTCAATTAGCAAGATAGCGATTATCAGTTATGTTGAGTTTGATAATGTTGAGTCACTGATTTCTTAACCAATACCAAAAGGGAAAAAGTAAAATTGTTGGAATAAAAATGTCCTTAGATAGAAAGCAATGGTAACATAAATTAAGGAGAAAGAAATCAATAACTGAAATACCTCAAATAATCATTAATTCAAATCATAACATGGGAAGGATTCATAAGTCAAGTTGGCAACATTTATAAGTACGCATAAAAGCATTAAAGTAAATATTAAATCTGGATCGAGAGTCACTCTTACAAACTAAGAGAAGTCCTAAATCCTAATCCTAATCCTAAGAGAGAGAGGAGAGAACCTCTCTCAAACTAAATCTAAATCATGGAAAGTGAAAATTTGTGAGCTCCCTTGAATGGATGCGTTCCCCCACTTCATAACCTCTGGTCTATACCTTCTGGACTTGGATTTGGGACAAAAAGGGCTTCAGAACTCGCTATGAGCGTTTTCTGCAATTTCTGGTGCGTGGCCTCTGTCACGCGTCCGCGTGGGTCACACGGTCGCGTCAGTCATGTGACCGCGTCATGTGCGTTCTGCTTAAGGCGCACGGTCGCATCAGTCATGCGGCCGCGTCGCTGCTGATTCGCGCTTGGCACGCGATCGCTTCGTCCATGCGATCGCGTGGATGCCAGTTTCTTCAGAAGCTCCGTTTTGTGCTTTCCTTCCATTTTTTGTATGTTTCCTTTTCCATCCCTTAAGTCATTCTGCCTTAGAAAATCTGAAACTACTCAACACACTAATCACGGCATCGAATGGAAATAAAGGTAATTAAAATAATTAATTTTAAAGCTTAGGAAACATGTTTTTCACATACATCACATAATAAGTCATACTGGATTTTGTGTTTACCCTCTAGTCACTCAGTGTTTATTGGGTTTATTCACTCTATTTTTCTTTTTATTCTTACTTTCTATAACTTTGTTCTTCATCTAACCAATCAACAATTATAGAGTACAGTCATACCAAAAGTCATGAGGTCTTTAATTAAGGTTGTAATGGGGCCAAGGTAAAGGTAAGGATATATGTATAAGGCTAAGTGAGCTAATAAGTGAATCCTTAATTAGACTAAGATCTCACCTAACATACATATTTAGTAGAATAAGCTTCTTTACCAATTTTCCCATATTATCCTACTTGTTGTCACATGCTCATGTTTCAATTTTTGTTTTTATCCCATGTGCATTGCTTTTATTTTGCATTGGGGAATTCTTTTGTATTCCCTTTTATTAAATGCTGAAAAATAACTTCTCTCTCTTTTTTTTAAGGCACATGGTAATTGAATCACTTTGATTTCTCATGAGCATGCTTCCCAAATTTTTATTTTATTTCTTTTAACTTTTCTACCTTTTGTTTCTATCATCCATGTTCCCAATAGGTTTCCCACATTTTAATCTATTTATAATTTTCTATCTTAAGCTAACCAAGGATTCAATTTGGGATTTTGTTTTGTTTTTCTGCTTAAGGCTAGTAGTGTGGCTAAATAGAATAAAAGGAATTTTAAAGGCTCAAGGGGGCTAACAAGGGTGATGTGAAAGGTAGGTTATTTTGGGATAAGTGAGCTAAAATCAAATGATGGCCTCAATCATTCTTTTGGCATGTATCTATATTCTATAATTGGACATATAGATTAAAGCAAAGTAAAGAACATCAGAATAAAAAGAAATGAAACACACAGGAATGAAATTATGGTTTGAATGCAACCATACAATTAAGCTCAATACTCATAGACTGTGTGTTCTCTAGCTCAAGCATCATATATCATTCATACATGTTATGCAGGTTTAGTTAAAAATTCCCATTATTCTCATAAAAAAATTATTTAGGGTAGCCTTTAAAGTTTTAATGTTCCTCCTTGATGAAATGTTGTCAACTTAACTATATGATATAATGCTATATATACAAGGTTTATGGATTTAAATCTGTTATGTTCAATTTCCTAGCTTACTTCCTTTTTATATTTTTCAATTTAACTATGCTATCTTATGCTAAAAAGGGTAAACTATACTAATTAATCCACTAATAAGTCAGAATTGCAAACTAAACTAAATAACTAAAAATATGAACTAAAAATGCAAAATGCAAAAATAGAGTAAAAATACATAAAAGCAGCAATGTATAAGTACTCAGAAAAAAAGAAAAAAAATACAGAAAAATATCCAAAATAAAAGGAAAAGAGATGTAGTGGTTCACCAAAATAAAACGCCAGAGATGGCGACCTCCCCACACTTAAAATGAAGCATCGTCCCTGATGCTCAGTCATGCCGGGTGTGAAGGGGTGTCATCACTGGTAGGGATGGTAGCTGGAGGCTCTGTGGTGGTGGTGGGCTGAGGGTCTGGCTGCTGTAGAGGCGGTGCTGACTGGATCGGGATCTCCGGATTTGCAGCCTCTATCTGATGCGTAACCTCCTGATGTGGGGCAGCCTGCTCTGTGTCTGCCTGCTAATGGGTCTCCTCCTGGAAGTGAGTCTCCTCCTCGTGCTCATGCTCCTCCTCCTCTGATGGCTCTGATGGTGTGTCGGGCTCGAAGGGGATGTCACCACCCTGTCGGATCATCAGCTTCAGATGCGAATAGCGTCGCTGGCTGCGACGCTCCAATCTCTTATACCGGCGCCGATTACGGTGCTCCATCTGATCAAGCTGTCAGAATAGGTGGTGCACGAGGCGGTATACGGGCTCAGAGGCAGGTGGAGGTGCAGTGGTAGCAGCAGGGGCAGCAGTGGCAGCTGTGGATGAAGAGGGTCCAGCAGACGGTGGGGCTGTCTCATCAGTAGCAATGAAGGGTGGTGGTCTGTAGCCCAAGGCTAGGAAGTTCCGGCTATGAGGAATGATGTTCCTACAGTCCGCCGCTGGTGGTCTCTCATCGGCATCCTCCCATGGCACGTCAGCTCGACGGCCTAGCTGTGTAACCAGGTACGGAAAAGGGAGGGTGCCTCGGATGTGGACCCTGGCCATAAAATGCCGGATAAAGCGTGGTAGATAAAGGTCCTTACCCTCCAGTACACACCATAGGAGGGTGATCATAGCAGCTGGGATCTCCGTCTCGTGAGTACTCGGCATCACATAATTACTCAAGATCTGGTGCCATAACCGAGCCTCATCATTTAAGTATGCCCTCTTGATCCCTCTAGGTATGGTGGTGTCCTGACCCATCTCCCAAGGAACAGTCGGGTCGAGAGCTATCCGTGCCTTTACAGTATCCCAATCAAACTGCATCAGGCACATGTCCTCCTCAGCCTTTGAATAACCATCAGGCTGATCGGACTTGGCTGAGAGCTGGAGAATGTCCTCTAAAGCCTCCTCAGTGACTAGAATTTGTTTTCCTCTCAGGTTCACTGCATCTAGGGTGGTGATGTAGTAGTTGCAGTAGAATTTACGGACCCAAGATGCATTGACCTCTGTCAATGTTCTCTCCAGAAAGAACCAGCCTCTTTGCTTGATTTGCTCAGTGGTGTACTGCTGGAGTGCTTCTGGAATCTTCAGAGTTCTCTCCAGGTATAGATTTCTGGAGTTTGCAAAAGCCGGGTACTTCAGCTCACAGTACCGGTTTGTAAATTTTATTGGATCATTTGCAGGGAGCAGCTGGTCAGCTTTTTCCTGCTGTGTAAAGTTCTTCTCCCGCCATGAGGAATCATGCATGAGGGCAATGATGGACTGGGAGGAATCTCTTCTCTTGCGCTTGCCAGTAGCCTTGCCTTTTCCTTTCCTCTGTGAGGCAGACATCCTAAAAAATGAAAAACCAGGATATGGATAAAAATAGGGAAGCAAATAGGCAATTTAAACAAAGAAAACTCAAAGCGGCAAAGGAGAATTAGAATGAGGTAAATGAGTCAAGTAAATGTGCATTAAGGATTGTGTAGTAGTTTAAAATTTGGAAAAGAAGAAATTACAATCCAAAATGTATCAGAATTCAAGTTAAATAGAAAAATTGTCATTATGCCATGGTTAGAAAGTTAGAGGGAAGTGAAAAAAAATCAGAAAAGAGATTTTGAAAAGGTTAGTAATGTTAGAATTTGAAAAAGAAGTTATTAAATTAAAATTAGTGAGTCAGTAAAATGTGGGTTAAGGTAAGTGGCATAAAGAAAATATTCCATATAACAAGGATTCACAATTAGGAATTATAGTGACTCATAACCAAACAAGGAAAACAGGGTGATGTTGATTCAAACAGATAAAAAGAAAGCAAGAATTGGAATCAGTATATCACAGAAGCAGTTTATAAACCAGGAAATCAAAGAGGATAAGAAAGTCTGCTGTAGCATGCATGAAATGGTTTGGTTAAAGCAGAGGACAACATATTTCAGATTGCCAAACCAAAACATGAATGAAAACAATTTACAAAAAATTTGGGCAGCATTCCGGCTAAAATTGGATTGTCCCGGAAAATAAACAGCAAACAAGGCAGTTCATATGAATTAAAAACATGTTGTAGTTATCGATAATTAATAGAAACATGAAAATTCAGAGTAACAAGCAGCAAATGAAGGGAATCACAGCATATGAACAAGGTCACAGGAACAGCAGAATTGCAGTTATGATAAAACAGAAGCATGAACAGTGCAAGTAAACAGACCTAGATCCACTAACCACAGCCTAAGCTGCCTAACAACCTAAAAATCCACTACAGCATGCATATCTATCTATCCTAATTAAGAACAAAAACAGAAAAAAATGTAAAATAACTGCGAAGGACGGGAAGGCGGCGTTCATCGGAACCCGGTAGGCGTGAGGAGTAGAAGGGTGTAAGAAAGCGGCTGGGTGGTGGCTGCGGCGGCGTCCGGCGCGGTGGAGGGGTACGGCGGCGCGGTGGCGGCTGAGGGGGCAGTGGAGAAGGGGGTAATGGGGATAGGGTTTAGGGTAATTGATAGAGGAAGGGAGGGGGGTTGCGTGTGGGTGGCGGAGGGGGCGCGGCTGGGTTGGGTGCGGCGGTGTGAGGTGGGCAGTGGCGGAGGGCAGTGGCGGAGAAGGAGGGAGAAAGAGGAAGAAGGGGCTGCACGACTGATAGGGTTCGCGTGGCTGGGGGGGGTTATATTTTCGAATCCACGCGGTCGCGTGGGGCACGCGGTCGCGTGGTTGGGGTGAAAATGGGAGTGACGCGATCGCGTGGGGCGCGTGATCGCATGAAAGGGGTGGAAGAGGAGATGACGCGATCGCGTGGGTCACGCGATCGCGTTGCTAGAAATTGTGCTAAACGCATGACTCCAGCACCATTTCAGCACAACTCTCTGTCTCCTTCTAGGGTGATGTGCAATCCATGCGACGCGATCGCGTCGCTCACGCGGTCGCATGGGATTGGTATTGTGCAAGTGACGCGATCGCATGGGGCATGCGATCGCATGGGCCAAATTGTGCAAAACGCACAAGGGCCGCATGATTCCAGCCTAACTCTCTGGACGTTGGATAATTACGCCGATCTCTACGGCACGCGGCCACGTGGATGACGCGGTCGCGTGGATAGTGTATTCGCAGTATGACGCGATCGCATGGGGCATGCGGTCGCGTCGTGCATCCTTTTTTTTAACTGAATGCAGGATGCAATGCTTAATGTGAATGCTATGCATGATTCCAGGTTTAATAAAATAAAAATAAAATTCAAAAAACAAACAAAACGAGATAAAATTAAAATTGCAAAAGGAACGACCATACCATGGTGGGTTGTCTCCCACCTAGCACTTTTGGTTAAAGTCCTTAAGTTGGACATTGGAAGGGTTTCCTGTTATGGTGGCTTGTGTTTAAATTCATCCAGAAATCTCCACCAGTGCTTGGAATGCCAATAGCCTCCGGGGTCCCAAACTAGGCATGTAAAGCTTCTGAGCAGCTTCAAACAGATTTTTAGGCTCCCGGGGTGACGAATGTCAGAATAGATTCCAGGATCCTAAGCCTTGTTTTTAAATCCGCCTCCGTCTTGATCTATATATTTCCATCCGGGCGGTTTAAAAAGTAGAATCTCACCATGGTGACCAAACGTTCTCTGTGATCCATGCAATGAAGCGTGATACCAATCCGTGTACTTCGAGGTGAAGCGTGGAACCTTATTGAACCTTGTGCACCAACTCTGAGTACGAGCCATTTCCCTCTTACTCTTAAAGCCGCAAAGAGCTCTAAGCTGGCCATCTATTTCAAGTAAACCATATTCAAGTGAATAAGCAAAGTTAAAGGTTAAGGATTGTACCCACTTGAAGCTTGTATTAGGTGGTAATGGCCTTGGGATAGGTGTTTCTGGTGGTTCTGTAAGTTCTACTCCCTTGTGCTCTTATGTGAATTCCTCCACTTCCTTGTAAGAGTCTTCAAATGTAGTATCACCCTGGTCAAAATCTTCTATGTCTTCCTCATCACTTGAGTCATAGATTGGAGGTTGAGAAAAATCTACCTCCGCATCATCTTCATATTCACTTGGGGAAGATTCTTCGATCTCAGAGAATTCACTTGCGGATGCAAGTTCATTACTAAGAGAATTTGACTTGTGACTATCATCATCAAGGGAATTTGTGTCCTGAGTTATTCCGTCTGATTCTTCATAAACAACTTGCCTTGGAGATTGTACAATATCCTCCTTAGCATCAACTGTAGCGTCCTTGACGGAGTTCTCCTCAGTTCTGGATTCCCATGGAGGTTCAGCATCTCCTAGATCTTCAACCAACTCTTCTTCTTGAACAATGACAGCGTCTTCTACTTGTTCTAGTACGAATTCATTCTCTGTCTTGTCCACTGGAGTTTCTGGTATTTCCTTCATGCTACGCTCTTCATTAGACTGTTCACATGGGGCTGTTGCTGATCCTTGTGTATTTAAGCGTCTAGAAACCCATTGAATTACTACTTGCTCCAGTTGTCGAATGGTTGTTTGAAATTTATTTACTGTTTCCGTTAGGCGAACCTCTGCTTCTCGGGTTGCCGGTCTTGGGCATGATACATAGGAAAGTGGTGGTGATTGGGAGTGATTGGATTGGTATTGGGGTAAGGAAGGATCATATGGTGGCGAATAGTGAAGAGAAGCTTTTGAGTGTGGTGGTTCGAGGTTATATTGAAAGGATGGTTTATATGCACGGGGTGGGGCTTGTTGGTAGTTACAAGGTTGTCCACCATATCTTTCAGCTGGGTATGCACGGTAGAATGGTCTTTGTCCAGGATATCTCGTAGGGTGTTGCTGCCTAAAGGGTTGATTAGATCCTCTTAGCTCCATCCATCCTTGATTGGTCTGACCTTGATGCATATTCCTACTGTAACTTCTATTTCCTTCAACAAAGTTAGAACCAAACTCAAAGCGAGAGGGGTGAGAGTTCATGGTAGCAAATAAAGATGAAAAGGGAGAACAAAAATAGAGAAACAAGCAAAAGAAAAATATTTACAATAACCAATAATAAGGCACACGTTAGCAACTCCCCGGCAACGGTG
>NC_029789.2:27717504-27720626 GCF_000816755.2 Arachis ipaensis
TTACAAACTAAGAGAAGTCCTAAATCCTAATCCTAATCCTAAGAGAGAGAGGAGAGAACCTCTCTCAAACTAAATCTAAATCATGGAAAGTGAAAATTTGCGAGCTCCCTTGAATGGATGCGTTCCCCCACTTCATAACCTCTGGTCTATACCTTCTGGACTTGGATTTGGGCCAAAAAGGGGCTTCAGAACTCGCTATGAGCGTTTTCTGCAATTTCTGGTGCGTGGCCTCTGTCACGCGTCCGCGTGGGTCACGCGGTCGCGTCATTCGGAGCATTTCCTTGTCACGCGGTCGCGTCAGTCATGCGACCGCGTCATGTGCGTTCTGCTTAAGGCGCGCAGTCGCGTCAGTCATGCGGCCGCGTCGCTGCTGATTCGCGCTTGGCACGCGATCGCTTCGTCCATGCGATCACGTGGATGCCAGTTTCTTCAGAAGCTCCGTTTTGTGCTTTCCTTCCATTTTTGTATGTTTCCTTTTCCATCCCTTAAGTCATTCTGCCTTAGAAAATCTGAAACTACTCAACACACTAATCACGGCATCGAATGGAAATAAAGGTAATTAAAATAATTAATTTTAAAGCTTAGGAAACATGTTTTTCACATACATCACATAATAAGGAAGGGAAAGTAAAACCATGCAATTAATATGAATAAGTGGGTGAAGGATTGAATAAATCACTCAAACTAAGCACAAAATATATCATAAAATATGGGTTTATCAGTGGATGAAGGTAAAGTGTAGCTACACATCCATAGAATGATGTTTTATTCGAATAAAGTTACATTTACTTCATAATGTTGTACTTCAGGCACATCCAACCAAATTCTATACTCCGTGGAAGCCTTTTCCTTTGTTTCATGGATTGGAGGGTATTTTTGGAAGGGACAGGAATACTGGGGCTGCTGTAGTAAGTGGATTTGATGCCTAGGAACAAGTAAATAGAGAACAGGAAGATCAAAGTCTAGAAATAGACGAATTTGATTTGAAACAAATAACGGGACATCTCAAACACAAAGGACAACATCATCTTCTGAAGTTGCTGCAGCGAGCAAAAGGCTATCGGGTAAGAAAAGGAAGCAAATGGACATGTTAGAAAGGATGGCTAAACATGTGCAGTATTCAACTAATGCCCGAAGAAAACTTGACCAAATACTAGCTGATGCTATTTCAGGTGTCAACGATAAGTTCAAGATTGGTGAGAAATTTGAGCAGCTTAGTTTGGTAATTTGGAAGTTGTTCAAGTTGTCATGAAGTTTTCTGATAATCCTCATTTGGATAAGAATTTCTGGGGTTTGACAAATTCTCAGAAGAGTGGATTAGTACAATCCATTCTTGGATCAAACTAGATTTGGATGAGTTAGTTATGATATGTTGTAAAACTTAGCATAGTTTGTTATATTTTGCTGTTTACATGCTTACATTATTTTGGAAAACTTTTTGCATTCGAGAAGATATTATGTTTGTGATGTAGGAATTGAGATGAAAAAACTTGTCAAGCTTGCTAGCTTTAGATCCTTGAAGCTTCTGTTGTCGATATATTTTTTATATAAACTCATTTTGAAATGCACTACCATGATAGAGTTAATTCTGATGTAGGAGTTTTCTTTTCCCATTTCAATACATGTACAATTTTATCCTTGTTAATGACTCAGGAAGGAATATTGATAATATAAACTACTCAAAATTTTGGCTACATCATTACAATCTAAAATTAGATGGAATCAACTAGCTTGTAACATGTAACAAGTATCAACTACCCTAAAGCAACTACTTATGTTGATTACAATGCATGTCTCACATTAGTCTTTGAAAAACAACACTAAAATAAGAATTATACATAATACAAAGGCTATGATATGAAAATATGATAATAATCTCAGCAACATAATTCCTCTCTCCACTTTTTCAACTCTTTGGTTCAAGTTGAAGTTGAATCTGTTATCCGTTGTAATTATTTTCGAAGTTCTTTCATAATGTTGGGAACCTTGTTTCGCTTGCCTTTTATTAAAAGGGCCTACCCACCTAAACCATCCGTATCTCCTAGCAGAACATGGATAGTACTCTCAATCTGAATTTGCAACACTATGTGAAACTTGTAATGGAGCTCTCAATCCACAATTGTAAAATCTTTCACCCGTTTGGAAAGAGTTGCCATTGTTATACAAGTCATTGGAAGACCTTCTACTTCTAGATGCCATTAATGTTTTACTAGAAATTAAAATAAAGATTAACCGCAACACTTTAATTATAATCACCAACAAAGATTGTTCAACTAGGAAGGATTACAACTTTAGACAACTCAAAAATAATTTAAAACTATTCACACATTCTAAATATGAGAAACATAACATACAAATAAAATTAAATCTCAATAATGCCATAAGTTAGATGAATTCCAGCAGTTAATGGAAGCACTCAACATACAAGTCATGACACCAAATTCAGTGATCCAAAATGAATAAATTAAATTGTCTCAATGAAATAAAGAAAATCCTAATGCCGTAAAACATGTTATCTACTTCGAAACAAAATTTCTACCTAAATTACTTCTCTGTAACCAATTTTTTTTTTAAATTCATATGCTAGAATGTTGTGTAAAAACAACGACAGAGAATATTTAAGGCATATTTTATTCCCGGCTACTAATTTATCTACCACAAATTCTAACCGATTTTCCCTCTCTATTACCAATTTATCAACCCCAAATTCTAACCCATCTTTTCATCCATATTATCTATATAGATTGTGCATCTACTTCATTCAAATCATGAATCAAAATTGGGATAACCATATTTGACAACATATAAAACAGAAGTTTTTCGATTCTTCATAAACAACAAAGCACATAACACAGACCAATTTATTTTTCATTAACACTATCATAAAAAAAAGAGATACAACATTCATTCAACATAGACATCCTCTGCATATATGTATCTGAGTGTTTGACAGAGTAAGCCATAGAAAGACACACAACGAAATAACCGTTAGCCAATGTCCACTAACTACACGGTGACAACCTCCAACATGGTGGAAAGAATCGTTGGAGACACTATGGCATGATTTGGTCTAGGGGATTGTCTTTTACGCCGACCTTGGTGGTGCTGCCAGTGGCGGGATT
>NC_029789.2:27721033-27726775 GCF_000816755.2 Arachis ipaensis
GCGCAGTTTGAGCACAGGGTGAAGGAGAAAGGGGGTGGAAGAAAATTGAAATACATATTGGGAGGGGTTTAGGGTTTTATTTTAATGTTGAATTATACTTAGTGGTATTTTAGTAACTTCAAATATTCCTGTCTCTATTTTTATCTTAAACCAAACAAGATGCTGAGACATAACTCAGTCTTGTACACTTTACACCAAATACAATATAGGAACTTAATTCAATCTCTATCTCTCAGTCTCAGTCTCTGTTCCAAATGTAGCCTAAGAAAATTTGATGAGACATATGGTATCTAAAATTAGAATGAAGATATGATTGACTTGGATGACGTTATAGTAATTACGAGTTTTGGATGATGATTTTTTTTTCTTACATGCATTTAAAATTTTCACCCTTAAGTAGTTACACTAAATGTTTTGGTTCAGTTATTATTGTCTATTGTGAAAGGATTTTGAGTGACAAGATCTTGTATATTATTGATAATAAGCTTCCCTTTCATCCATAATACATTGTTCCATGACTTCCTTTCTTTTGGACTCTGATTTCTCCAATTCAAATCAACTTGCACTTTTTCAAACTTAAGTAATTAAAATCCTTTGTAGATAGAGAGCTATGTCAATATTGGAAAATAGATTTTTTACGTATAAATAGATTTTAATGTGATATTTTATTTATAAAATATCATTTAAGAAGAATTACAAAAGGATATTGGTGAGGATGCTTCTGAAATAGAGCATATGTTAAAGTAGTTTGCAAGGAGCATTCAAGCTATGTTAGAGGTATAAGATTTGATATTCATCCATCTCAAGTGATTAGATCTTCGTCTCGTTCAATAGTGTCTATGCAATCTACTACTACTAGTAGACTATCAAGAATTGAATACAAAACTTGTAACAAGTACAATTACTACAGGAGCAAGTAAATTTTTCTCTGAATCGTCAAGGAGTCAATTACCACCCGATTTTTCTACTAAGATAAGATAAGGATATATGTTATACTTAATTTTATGGACTTACATGCTAAATGTATGGACCAATTTTGGTGTTACTATTGCTGAAATTTTTTATTATTGATAGAGAATGAATTTGTATAATTGTGTTTTTTAGCAGAAAATTAGAAAGTCTTGTTCTCATTCTATAGACTTTATTTTTGGTTAGGACCAATTCTGTATTGAAGTTAGAGATGTCTATTAGGACTCCACTAAATTTGATATGACTATAATGAAAGTAGAATTATTATACATGATTGAAACTTGATTGCCAAATTGATTTTTAAAACTGATTTTTCTAAAATAAATTTATCAAAGTCATGTTGGCTAGGATTTTAATTTGGGTGAATGATATCCTAATAAAAAATTAATAAAAAAATCTAATGCTAAAAGGGAAATATTTTTTGTAAAAATTAATTAAAAAAACTTAATGCTGAAAAGATTGTGACAATTTTGACCTACCACAAGCATTTAAAACGATAAACTTGATGCTAAAGAGATTGTGACGGTTTAAAAGAGTCACTGAAATTAGTAACTTAGTTACGATTTTAAACCGTCGCTAAATATATTGTGACAGTTTAAAACAGTCACAAAATATAATAAAACACTATCGCAAAATTTACTAATTTAGTGAAACTGTATAACATAAAAAAAACACACTAGCAAGTGTTACAAATTAGTGACGCTCTTATCAACGGTGGTCTAAAACAGTCGTTATATCACTTAGCAATGTCTGAATCAGTGATGCTTTTTTAACCGTCATGAAAAGATTTAGTGATTATTTAAACCCTTACTAAGCAGTTAAAAAAATGTTGCGAAATACTGTTTTGATGTAGTGGAAAAAGAACACAGACCAAAAAGAATAACAAATACCATACTATGATTGATTTCTTTTTACTATAACAAAATATGGGATTTTTAGGCAAATAATATAAGAAAATTTGTTCAACATAATTATAATAAAATCATGGAATATCATTTTTTTTTTTACTTGAGTAAACAATTTGCAATTTACTGATGTGGATGAAAAATCAATCAAAAGAAATGAGATCGAAAGAAATTAAAAAAAAATAACAAATTATATACGTTTGGCTTTTGGCTTTTGACTTTAGACTAATGATCTTTCTATTAATTTTATAAGAATTGTAACATTTACTGTCATATTTTTTTTTGAAATTTTATTCCTGTCAAAAAGTCCAAAAAAAAGAGATCAACGAAGAGTGAATTCAGTTAAAATAAAATGACTGAGGAGAGAGGAATCAATAACGAGACTACGAAAGATTCCTGTCAAAAAAGTAGTTAATGAAAATAGCTTATAGGTTGAATGATATGCTCCAAATCCCCCACGCACCCTTTTTAATATCTTCTAATCTCTTATTTTTTCTAATTGATTTCTTTTTGGTTATATTTTAATTCGATTTTTTTACACAAATAAAATAAAAAGGATAAATGACATATATAAGCCAATGAGAAACAAAAAATTCACCAATAAGCCAAAACGAAAAATGGTTCATGAATCAACCAGAGACACTTTTCTATGTAGTTCGAATTAGATCAATTCGAATTAGAAAATCAATGTAATTCGAATCAATGTAATTTGAATTACTAACACACGCACACAAGCACTAATTCGAATCAGAATCAAATTGATTCGAATTACACACACACTAATTCGAATCAGGCTAATTCGAATTACACACACACACACGCTCTCCATAGTAATTTGAATTGGCCAGCTTCGAATTACTCAGTTTTCGTTCTCATAGTGATTCGAATTGGGGTGTTTCGATTTACTCATGGTTTGGCTATAAAAGGAGTTCGAACCAACCTCATTCGAACTAGTATTCCAAAAGCACACCCTACCAAATCCTAGAGAAAACGACCTAAAAATGACTCCAAGAAAGGGCTGAGCAGAGTATTTAACCGATGGGGGATAATCCGGACAGACTTTATCGGTTGGATGGAGTAGCCCATATAGCTGGTGTCATCAACGAAGAGGTAAGTATGGACTCCTTTTTTTAAAAGTAGGATTCGGTAACTTATTTGTTTGTTTTTTTATGTTATTTTAGTGGTTTTGATAGTGAATGATGTTGGTAACATTTCTTCAGAATGAGTTTATAGTTTTTGTTAGTGATTTTGTATGTGGTTTGGTAAGCGGTTTTGCTAGCAGTTTTGTAATCGGTTTTGGTAGTGGTTATGTTAGTCATTTTGCACTTGTGGTTTTATTAGTGGTTTAGTTAGTGGTTGTGGTAGTGGCTTTTTTAGTGGTTTGTCTAGTGACTTTCTTAGTGGTTTCGTTGGCAGTTTTTTTATTAGTGGTTTTGTTACTAGTTTTGGTGGTGGTATTGTTAGTGGTTTGTTGCTGGTTTTGTTGCTGGTTTTGTTGGTGGTTTTGTTGGTGGTTTTGTTAGTGGTTTTGTTGGTTGTTTTGGTGGTGGTTTTGTTGGTGATTTTATTAGTGGTTTTCATGGTAGTTTTGTTGGTGGCTTTGTTAGTGGTTTTGTTGGTGGTTTTGGTGGTGATTTTATTAGTGGTCTTCTTATTTAATCAGCATTTATAGTGAATGATTAAATTTGTTTTTAATCATTTAGTACATTATATGTACAGCCCCAACGATGCATCTCGAGCATGCGACGGCAGTAGGGCATGCGTCTGGACGAGAGGTACGTTTCGTACTTGCAGATGGCTGGCTTATAACATCTTGCGAGGATGAATGAGAGATGGTTCAGATTAGATGAGCCCCTGGTGAGTGCTTTCGTTGAGCAGTGGCGTCCGGAGATGCACACATTTCATATGTCGTTCGGTGAGTGCACTATCACACTGTATGACGTGGCGTACCAGTTAGGACTGCTAGTCGATGGACGTTATATTAGCGGTTGCCTGACAGATTTCTAGACGTACATCCAGGGTGGCCGGCCAGCTTGGGTTTGGTTCCAGGATTTGCTTGGTGTGTTACCTCCTGCGAACCAAATCCAGAAGTTTGTAGTGAACTGCAGTTGGTTCCAGGAGACCTTCAGAGAGCTCCCTGAGGATGCCGATGAGGAGACAGTCAGGAGGTATGCCCGGGCCTATATCATGATGCTGTTAGGCACCCAGTTATTTGCCGACAAGTCCGGCAACCGTATCCACAATAGGTGGCTCCCGTATGTGGCCAGACTTGAGGACATGGGTGACTACAGCTGGGGATCAGCTGCTCTCTTGTGGTTATACTGGTGCATGTGCCGAGTAGCCAACAGACATGTTGTGAAGTTAGCCGGACCATTACAGCTACTTCAGTCATGGATCTTCTGGCGCTTTCCTGGATTTAGACCGGCTGGATATGATATGTTCAGCTGGCTATTTGCCTCGAGGTACTGTTATTATTTTCTTGTTTATGTCTCCTATTAGTTTTATTCAGTCCACGCTTAGAATGTTATATTACTTTTATTCAGTCTACTATTACTATTACTGTTATTTTGATAGTGGTTATAACACGGATGTGAGTTGCAGGTGGTTAGGTCACAATCCTTCAGCGAGCGAGAAGGGACCTCGAGTGCAGTTGTGGAGGCTCAGATTAGACCTGTTACAGGCTGGGGATGTAAGTATATGAACTAGTCCTTCATATTAACTCATCTTTGATATTAGCATGTCTTGTTGGCCTAACGCTGATGCTATGTATTCGTAGTTTATTTGGATGCCGTATAGCTCTCCCGACATTCTACAGGTTGTGCATCCAGAGATATTGGAGCCTCGGCATACGGCGTTATGGCGGTCTGTGACAACACTGATATATTTCGCCATAAAAGAGTGGCACCAGGTAGATCGCATGCTACCGCAGTTTGGTGGAGTTCAGGCCCAACCCCAGCCCGCCCTTGAAATCGACTTCTTGATGTCGAACGATGGCAGAGGTGGAGATCTTTGGTTCCCCTATAGCTTGCAGTTCTGGCACCTTCATTGGGAGAACCGAGCCGACCATGTTCTCCGGTTTGATGTTGTGGCAGACCCAGGTCCGTCACATGATTTTCTTGATTGGTGGGGCCAGCATGGTAAGAGATTCCTGTCACCTGAGCTGTACCTCAGTGATCCGAGAGCCGTGCCTATTCTGGTCGAGGCGACACAGAGAGGTGCAGGACGAGTGCCTGAGATGGATCGGGTGGATGACGTTCCGGATCGGCGTTGCGTTGAGCGGAGAGCTCGTGTCGGGAACGTAGGAGCCAGCGTGAGTAGAGGTGGCTCGACCAGGCCATGGCCGAGGGGGACGCTAGGGGGGCTGGTGGAGGCAGATGAGGGGGCCGTGGTGGATGACGCAGGGTCCGTGCTGGACTAGACCACTACGGGGGCCATGACGAGGATGACGACGATGGAGATCATCATGGGGATGGTGGGTTAGGCGACGGTACCCCTCGTGGAGGAGGTCAGGGTGGAGATTGGTATGGGTCTAGTGTGGGGGACAATTTGGGTCATGGTGGAGATAGAGTTGGAGGAGGGCCGTTTGGCGATTACTTTGTTGGTGTCCCCAGCTCCGACCAGGCAGTTCATGAGAGCCAGACATGGGTTAGTCCAGGACAGCTATTTTCGGACTTGCTGACCAATGATGGTATTGATGCGGACTTTGGCGGTTCATACTTTTTGGAGGAGATCAGTGCCATCATGCAGGAGGATGATGCGGCACGTCGGAGGACACAGACCACGGGCATGCAGGCACACTTAGACGTAGACCTGAACGAGCCTCCTTCAGGGCCGACGCATGAGCATTTTGCCTTGGGTGGTACTTCTC
>NC_029789.2:27726802-27732499 GCF_000816755.2 Arachis ipaensis
CTCCACAGGCCGCCCCTAATGATGATTTGGATGGAGATGATGATCAGGAGCCGCTCGCCCGGAGAGGCCAGAGGGTTCGACGTCCCCGTCGTTGCTTCACGGGGTCCCATTTATTCAGATGACCTGCCTGTTAATAGGGTTCGCATTTAACTTAGGTGTTGTATTTATCATGCTTGTATGGTTGATGTTATGTATGTTTAGGACCTTTTGTTCTTTGTGTTACTTTGATTATGTAACATATGACTCTAGTTTATATCACTTATGTGGAAACTCTGTGAGTGTTATCTGTTCGACGTATGTGTTTTAGTTTTTTCAGTATAAGTTTCTCTACGCTTATACGTGGCGGAAGTAATCTACATCAACATACGGTTCAACATAACATAAGATGATACTTGAAAATGGAAACACATCCAATAACATAGTACGTACGTTAACTACATCACAATGAACTAGGAAACAGTAAGTTGCAACAATAGCAAGTATGAAACTAATACTAGTAAATCTAAATACTAAAGTGCTAATAATAAGGTAATTTATCTAAACCGACATCTACGGATCGACCCCTAGTGTGCCTTGCCCCTTCACCCTGTGGACGACTCCGACGTGTGTGTCCTGGTTGCCTGCACAGACCGCATTTCTTTGGCCTGTTCGGATCAGCCTCGTCCATAGTGGTCCGAATTCTAGTATTCCTATGACGTCCCTCACTCGCACGCCTCTTGGTGGGATCCAGTATGACTGTCGGCCTATCGTACGGTGGCCAAAAACCCTCAGAAATGGGAGGTGTGAATCCCATCCGGTACACATTGAACACCGAGCTAAGATGATACACCTGGTGGATATACGTCTGCCAAGTAAACTGTGAATAGGCACAGCATGCCAAGGCGTGAGGACAAGAGTAATGAAGTGCCTGAAAATATCCGCAGACACATGTCTAAGCACCGAGTGACACTCTGTAACTACCAAGTGAGAATTACCCAGTAGGAGTGCGAGACGGTAAACTCTAAGTTATCTCTGTCGTACAAAGTCACCGTGAAGTACCCCGCCGTCTTCAGATTGGCCTCTATACGCTTCACCAGATGTTGACTGAATTGCTGTCCGGTTCTTAGTTGTGCCTCTTCCTCTCTCCCCTTGCGAACGAATAGCTCTGCCAACCTCCCATAAGTGGCCTTCACCAGCGAGCACACTGGAAGATTCCTGACCCCCTTCAAGATGGAATTAACACACTCGGAGATATTTATCGTCATGTGTCTGAATCTCCTACCCTCATCCCGATGCTGAGTCCACAACGAATACTCAATCCTATTCGCCCAGTCACACATGGCAGGGTCTTCAGACCG
The DNA here is from genome assembly GCF_000816755.2 of Arachis ipaensis. Taxonomy (NCBI): domain Eukaryota; kingdom Viridiplantae; phylum Streptophyta; class Magnoliopsida; order Fabales; family Fabaceae; genus Arachis; species Arachis ipaensis. Next base: position 27,728,140 of record NC_029789.2, read on the forward strand.
AAGAATATCAAACAAGTAATCAAATTCAACCTCAGTCTTGGCATAAGCTGCATTCACAAGAAGCCTCCTTACGTCCTTGCCCTTGAATGTGAGGGCAAAATTTGCTGCCACATGCCAAATACAGAATGCACAGTACACAGCAGGAGGTAGCCATCCTCCGTCGAGAGCCTCAAGTGCAGCCTTGATCCCGTTGTGCCTATCTAATATAACCAGGAGCCCCAGCTGTGGGGTCACGTGCTGCCGGAGATGGGTTAGAAAGAATACCCAGGACTCTGCATTCTCACCCTCCACGAGTGCAAATGCAACGGGCAGGATGTTGGAATTCCCGTCCTGTGCAATCGCAACGAGCAACGTACCCCCATACTTACCATACAAGTGGGTCCCGTCGATACTCACCAACGCCTTGCAATGTCGGAATGCCTCAATACATGGTGGGAACGTCCAGAAAAGTCGGTGAAAATAGGCTTGCGAGCCGTCGACCTGCCCCCCTCCCCCACTCGAACAGGACTCGTCCTCAGCACTGCAACACTACCAGGCATCGTCAACTGAACTCCTAAGACCCACTGAGGCAGCTCGTTGTATGACTCATCCTAGTCACCATAGATATGGGTGACGGCCTTCTGCTTCGCCAACCAAACCCTCCTATAAGTCGGCATGAACCCAAAGTGTGCCACCGTCGCATTCAACAGTACCTTGATGCTGACAGATGCATCAGCTCTAACCATTGGCATGATGAAGGCCGAGATCACATGATAGTCCAGACTCCTGTGGTCGCTCGAGATGGACGTCGCGAGACATATATGAGGTCTATTGTACCGTTTTACCTCCCAAACACCCTTGCGCTACCCGAGACTTAGCCTAATCAATCATGTGCACCCATTCCCAAACTCAGAACACTTTCCTACATACCGGCGATAGTCGGACTCCACCACTTTGTACTAAATCCCACGACGAATGCTATAAGTCTTCACACTTAACACAGCCTCATCTTTATTCTGAAACTGCTGACCAACCTGAAACTCTGTAAGACCACCAGTCTCCTGGGCATCTCTAGCACCAAATCCAGTAGGCTCCCCAGGAACCCCCTCGTGTCTCATGGCATCCAAGTCCAAAGATGAAAAGTGCGGACGGTACTGCTGTGTACCAGAGCTAGAATCACCGCCAGCCCCAACTGGATTACTCACTGCAATCTCATTGCCACTGTCATCAGCAATGAGGTCCGGCTTCACATCATCGTCGTCGTCATCATCCAGTAATGCATCACCCACACCAGCCGGTGCCCCACACTGTAAAGAAGTCGGCACCCTATCCACGATACCAACCTCTCTGCCCCACTGTAGTTGAGATCAACAGCGAATGACGGGGAGGCGACAGGTTCGTTCGCATGCTCATTCACAGGAACGGACGAAGATGTACCAACAGGTCTCGAGCTAGAATCGGCTACCGTGCCTATAGTGTGGGTATTCCAGTTCGAACCCCCCGAGCTAGATACCACATCAACCAACTTCGCCAACAGCTCAGGTGTCCTAACCTTGGGAAACTGCCGACGACAATGAAACAGGACCTGCAAATCCTCATCACTCCCTATGCTGAAACAATCATACTTCACGGTTTCTTGCAGCACTGAGATCGGAATGCGATAGAATAACTTCTGAACCCGTTTCACGTCTAGTAGACCAAGTTTCTGTAGTATAGAATTCACAAAGTCATCATATCTCATCGTTGGTCTGATAAAAATACTTAGAGGATCCTTATCGATGAACTTCACACCAGATCGTGTTTTTTTCTTAATTGATCCTCTTATCGGTGAACTTCACACTATATTTATACACGTCTGGCCCTTCATAATTCGAAGCTGGCCAATTCGAATTACTATTGAATGCGTGTGTTTAGTTCGAATCACCCTGATTTGAATTAGTGCTTATGTGCGTGTGTGTGTAATTCGAATTACATGAAAATGTGCCTCTGGTTAATTCATGTATCGATTTTTAATTTGGCTTATTTTTGTAATTTTGGTTTGGATTTGACTTATTAACGCGTTTTACCCGAATAAAGATGTACTATGTTGCATGATTCTATTAAGATTATTTTGAACTAATTATTTTTATATTATTTGTGTAAAAATTCCGTATTTTACTACTAATGAAAAAAAAATCAATAAGAAGATATATAGTTTTTGTCATTTTTTTCCATCATTGTTCTTTCTCTATGTTTCCTTTGAATTCAAGAAGCTAGGTTTAATGAAATTTATTGAGACTATACTTCTAGTAAAGTGTGGTTTCAAACCAAATTTTTGTTCGTAAATCGTGATTCTAAACCACCGTGTATTTTGTAATTTATTGTTTTAAACCATTTTACATACACTTAAAATATAATACGAAACGAAAATAGCCAACTTTATTTTAATAGAATTTTATAATATTATATGTATTTTTTATTTTCAATTGGTTTAACAAGAAAATAGAAAAAAATTAACTTAAACATTCAAGATGTAAAAAAAATTTTACGGTTTTTTTTTAAGTTTCTAATTAATTACATTATATAAAATAAATTTTACTGAATTTATAAAAAGAAAAATTCCTAAATTCAACTTACTTTTGAAGCTGAGCTAGACCTGACGCCATAATAGTGACGTGTTTTATTTTTATATCAACTACTAACCACGTTTAGCCTGGTAATTTGGTGATGACCCATGTGGCTAATTGAACCATGCGTATGTTTTTCAGTTTTTTCCGGTTCTCTACATAGTAAATACTAGGTGTACACCGTTACACGTAAAGGTCGTTTGATCAGAAAAATAAATATAATTTAAAAGAAATTAGATAAATATACGACTCCACTGGGGATCGAACCCAGAATCTCTGGTTCCGTAGACCAGCGCCTTATCCATTGGGCCATGGAGTCTTTTATGGTTAACCTTGCCCAAGTTAAATAACTACAATATAATTTGAATATACTATTTACCCTATGATATCGATTCACTTTACGCCCTCATTTATCTTGTTTGATTGTTCCTGATTTTAACGATTTTATCCTATTCCATTCCTTTAATAAAGAATGGAATTTTCGTCCGGTACTCTGATTAGGGGTATTCAAATCCAAACCAATTCAAATTAAACCGCTCATTCAATCCTGATTCAAACCGAAAACCGATTAAAACCGCACTAATTCGGATTTGATTGGATTCTATTTTTTATAAACCGTTGGATTGGATCGGATTTCGGATCTACTTTTCATAACCGATCCAATCTAATTTAAACCGCACAATGTGTTATAATATTATTATTTTATTATTATATTTACAATTATACTTATAATATGTTCAATTTGTTATATATTTTTCTATTATTTATGTATTATTATTATTTAATAAATATTTTATGTTTAAAATATTATTTATTTATTTATTTTAACTAACCTATAATTTTATTTCTATTGTTATGTTATCGTTAGTTTTTTTAAGATATTGTTAAGACTTGTTATGTCATTGTTGATTATTTAAAATTTGATGTTGAGACTTGTTTATGTAATTAATTTTTTTATTTAAAAAACCGTAAATTTAAACCGATCCAAACCGCTTGTAATCGGATCGGATCGGATCGGATTTTCAAAAAAAAAATTCATCCAATCCAAACCGCACCGCACATAAATTAAGCGTTCGGATCGGATGACTTTTTCTCTTAAAACCGAACCAAACTGCACCGCGAACACCCCTAACTCTGATATCCAAGATTTACACAACATATTAGATGTACATGTACCTATCAATTAAATGGCTGGCAAATATTTCAACCAAAATATATACCACGTTAATTTTTTGAATTTAATACCTACTTTTACTAGAGACGAAGAGTTTATTTTTTATGCACCAACATTGTAAAATATTTTATCGAATTGTTCAATTACATATAATTATTCAACAATCAATATAAAAAATAATTATTTTTTTATTATTAATATAGTGCTACGTAATTGAATGTACATCTAAAATTATTTTAAATTGATGGTACATCAAAATTAAATTCAGAAAAATAAAGAATAATTGCACGTTAAGACAACTATTACGTGTATTTTCTTCTTAATCATGTAAAGAATAAATCAATCAACAAATCAACTATCCGTATAAAATATATGTTAGGATATAAAATACATATTAAAAATAAATTAAATAACATGTGTATTTAAATACATAAATAGACGATAATTTGATAATTGATTTTTGATGTGCATTTTTTTTAAATTTTATGGGTACATAACTATTATACCTCCTAGAGGCTTAAACACTTTTCCATTGCTTTTAAATGAATTATTTTTACAATTTTTTATAATTAGCTAAAAATTGCATGTCATTATTCTAAAA
>NC_029789.2:27732542-27753542 GCF_000816755.2 Arachis ipaensis
TACGATTGAAAAATGTTGTACTAATTTAATAATATACAAGTAAATATTTAAATAAATTTCTTTCATACTTTTATTTTATCTCAATTAAACAACCAACCAAATTTTATTACCAAAAATTGACTATTTAAAGGTCTTAGAAAGAGAATATTAAATTCCCAACAGTTTTCTTTTTGTACTCACAAAATTTCCTTTTTATCGCTAGAACTCAAATTCTTAATCAAGTTTTGTTTGCAAGAAACCCTTAATCAAGTTCGATTAAAGGATTACTGTAGATTTTTAAGCCCAGTAATCTCTACAAAGTAAATTCATACAATGGCATAGTGCACCTAATACATTCATTCCTACAACCGAAGACACATGTACATTATCTTTTTGGCACACATTTGACATTTCTACAACTTTGCTAAATGCTACTCTTCAAAATCAGCAAACATCGAATTTTTTAAGAAAAACTATTTGATTCGTACTCCGGCAGTCTGGCGTCCGTGGTCGTTCACATAGCAGCCTCTGAAGAAATTCATCCTCTGACGACTTTAATTTTCCTTCCCTGCAGTCTTCCCTAAACTCGAACAATCACCGATAGCAAGCAAACATCACTTTTATTTCTCCCTTTTTTTTTTTCTTTTTATCACCTTTCATTATTCCACTCTTCCCTTCCTTCCTATAGAACCCAGACCTCACACTCTTCTTACCTTTGCTGTCACCTCCTTCGTTGTCACTCCATTGGAAAGTGGGTAGTGGTTTTCAGGATTAGAATTTAGGACGAGCAAATTTACAAATCCATTATTTATTATTTTTAAATGAAATGATAAAATCTAATGAATGGTAAAAATGGGAGGAGAAAAAAAACTGGAACAAGTGAAGCCAGTTGAAGTGTCTAGATATACAACAGGCAAAAGCACACACAAGCAGGGAACGAACAAATCAAGGCATAGAAAGGGGAAGGGATATTGGAAAAAAATGTGAAGTAAAAATAAAAAAATAAAAAATCACTACATTAACTTCAGTGGGGCAAATGTTGGAATCCGTTCACGATCTAAAAAATTAAGGCTATACTGATACAAATTTCTATACTTTCCCTCAATGAATGGCTAGAGCTAAAAAAATTGATGTAATGGAGCTCTTACCAGTTCCAACAGAAAATTTGTAAAATAACCCTCGAAAAAAAGAAAATTCTCTGGTATATAACATTTATTGCAGAGTATAGTCTATTCTAGTAGAAAATGTTGATTTCCTTTTCCGCCATCTCATAGACATGATCCTTTGCATCAGATAAAGCACTCTGTGATGTGTATTATTATAGTCAGATCCATGAAAAACATAAATAAAGAAGAAAAAGTAGACAACAAAAGCAAATTCAAAATCACAAGATAAATTTACCTGCCCAAATTTTGTAAGGAAGTTATTCGCAATGTTTATGGATGTAACATTAACATCCTCATTTGACTTCAGAGCTTGAGCAATAGCAAAAGCGCCATCATCCTGTAATCAGATCAATATATGAAATTAGAGATGCTATAGCTTCTGCAAGAACTAAAGAATATAGAAGACCAGAGCAATTCATACCCTTATTTCATTAAATCCCAAGTCTAGAGAGGTTAAAGCTTCATTAACCACTTTCAAGCTGCGAGCCAGGCAGAGTGCACCCTGCAATAGTCAATTCATAAAAATCAGCCTAAGATAACCAACGCAAAAATAATAGGAAAGAAGGGGGAATTGATTCAAGGTACTGTTTACAAACATCATCTCTTAGTCCATTTGCTCGCAGGTCCAGAGTTTCAATTGTAGTATTATATTTTAAAGCATCTGCAATGGATTCTGCTCCCTTTGCTCCTATCTGGAAAGGCATCTTATTAGAAATATAAGTCACTACAAAAAGTTTACATTAGTTCAAGGTGAAAAAGGTTACCTGGCACCAACCAAGCTTAAGTGTTTTTACGTTTCCATGAAACTTCAGAACCTCAGCCAAAGCATTGGCTCCATCTGCCCCAATGGGATTATAACTAAGTTCTAACTATGAACGAGACATAAAATGTTTGTCAGAACAAACAACTGAAGACAAAAAATAGAACCAGGACATGAAGCTGTCGAGGCTTACAGTGGTAATAACTGAATTATCTTTCAAAACTTTAGCAATAGAAGTCACTCCAACAGCGTGAATGTTGTTTCCACCCTGTAAATATTAACTCAGCCAAGTCATGTCCCAAGAAATGATGTTCCCTCATTCTTTTGAGTTGCTAAAGCCATGCCAGAGGGAGGAATGATGCGGGATAAAGATATATAAATTAACTGGTATAAGTATTCTTACCAGATCTATTGTCGTTATGGAACGGTTTTCCTTCAAAGCATCTGCAATTTTTTCCGCTCCCTGACGATTTAACCCATTCAATATAATGAGTAGTTGAGGACACATATTGGCCTCTAAATATGTAACTCTAGAAGACTTATTAATTTTACTGCAGTTAATTGTTTCAGTTATTACATAGGGAAAAACAAAATTTCAGAGTGGAAGTCACTCTAAAAAGAGTCCCCCACCCCACCTTTCCTTTTGTTGTGTTAATGTTTTGCAGCTCATGCATTTGAAAGATGACGAGAATCTTTACTTTTGACAGTTTATATGGTAATTCACAGTCAGCAGTAATAGATGATTTTAAGATGCTATGATATCACATATCATATACTATTGCATCTTAACAATTCTATTAGTTGCAAGACTTGGACTATGTTAAACAGTTTTCACAAGATTGGTGATGATCAAAGTATCAAACACTGGGAATAGGTGGACAATTGAGATAATACCTCATCACCAATGTCATTCATGTAAAGGTTCAACCATAGAATGCTCTTGCTCTTCCTGATATACTCAGCAACATGGACCGCACCTTTAGCTGTTATTGAGTTGTTTCCAATGTCCAGAATTGCAAGTTTCCCTGAAAAACAAATAACCTGTCAACTGCTTGTAAAGTGTTACCATGGAATTATTCAAGTAAGAAGGACACAGTTAATATTTAGAAATCATCACAACAGATAGTTTGACCTTTATAGATAGATAATCCTGTCATCAAAGAACGGACTCCTTCATCACCAATAGAATTTCCATGCAGATGAAGCTCCTGCCCAAAACATTTGGAGTAAATCATGCCTATGTAATGCATGAGATAGTCAAATATTTTTTTGTTGTAAAAAGACAATATATAAAGAAGCAAGCAACATAAACACTCCACATTTTATTGGTAAGACTTACAATTGGTGCTGCTCTCTTAAGAAATTCAGAATATGATTATGTACAGAAGATGTATATTTTGGAATTGAAAAACACAAATGGACCTAATTGTAAATGTGGGCATTACATTTGGTCAAAAATAAAATAATGGTACCCTTAAAGACTTGTTGCCCTCAAGTGCTTTAGCCAATGCATTAGCCCCCAAAGCGCCACCATAATTGCCACTTTAAAAAGTAATAATGTCAGAAAATTTTCAAAATAAAAAGGAATAGAACTTACTTTTTTTATTTTTATTTTTTCTGTGTGAGTATGGGAATATTACAAAATCAAAGGATTTTCTTGCAGAAAACATATTGTAAAAATTTTTACTTACTTGAGATGGATATTGCGTAAGCTGTTATTTTCAAGAAGTGCTCCAGCCAAACTTGAAAATCCCTACCTCCATTTTCATTAAACAAATTACATTAAGATTTTTGGCACTGGCTCTACAGTCTTAAGGACAAGCTTATGCATATTACATACAGAATATTCAATCATATTGTTGTTAAGTTCGATAACCCGCAAACTAGAATTCTTCTTCAACATTTCTGCGATAGCTTTTGCCCCCTGCATAACACAAGACGCAATCCTCAGAGAAATGTAGCAAACATTCAATGAATCATAGTTATCAATTCGTACCTCATCACCCAAGTCAGTACTGTTTAGCTGGAGCTTCTCAATGCCAGAGTTATCCACCAGTATGTCACATAAGCACTGCAAACAAGGATATGGCACAACATTAATACCTAATGTATGACAACAATCAAGAATACTTGCTAACATTTTTTTCCCCTCTTTTATTTTCTTCTTTTCTTGGCATAAGAGAGGAAGAGTGGGTAATAAATATATCTAAAAAATATCTCTAATAATAAGTCTCGGAATATCACCATCATGGTTAGTTAAGCAAGCCATAAGATTCTTGATATTCAGTTCAAGATGCTTAACCGTAGAAGGAAAAAATATATGAAAATATTCTAGATTTCTAGTAAATAAAGTACCAATAAAAGCACATAGTGTCATAGACTATACATGTCAAGCTTCAAAAAATCTACTATTTCACTTGAGTAGACCAACAAGTCAACTAACCATAAAAAAGACAAGACAGGTTCGAATAAAAATAGCTATGCTATATTGAAAAGTGAATTGATCCATTAAAGAATCAAGCTCCAATAACAATCTTGGCTATATTTTTCGGATAATACCCAATACCATATTTAATTGCAAAAGCATAACGAAACCAAAGAAGATGCTATGCTAAACGTGACTTAATCTGCAATGCAATGAAACAATAGGAGAAAATAATTGAGGTTACAATACAAAATTGCAACTGTTTTAAGTTCTTTTTTAAGGACAAGGAGCTTGATGTTCTCTAGAATGAATTAAACTAAGACATAGTTTAGATGATGCCCCTACATGTCTCTCTCCTTTCAAATTATCTGAGTTTATAAATAGTGTCACGTGTTGAAAGGTTACTTACAAATTTTTGAATTAGCATAGTTTATAGTAAAGGAAAGAAAAAGCAAACAAACTGAGAACTGCATTTTCATCGAAGAGTTTCATAATTAGTCCATGTCAAAGTAGTACCAACAAGTATCAAGATAACATAATAAAAAATCAGACTACTGGTACTAACCTTAACTCCTTCATCTCCAACAGGGTTTCCTGAAAGATCAAGAATCTTCAATGCAATGTTTGATTGAAGAACACCATCAAAAGCTTTCAACCCAGCTGCAGTTATTCCATTTGCTGCAAAACTCACTTCCTCCACAATCTATATAGAAAGTATGTCTAAGGACGTGCAGAGCAATAGCAAAAAAGTCTATCTTTGTGAAATATACATGACAAATCAAGAATGAACCTAAATCTGACTTCCATCAAGAGAACATGATATAAGCAGGACAGGACTTGCAAAATTATCATGAAAAATACAGGTTTTCATAAAATATTCTATTTTATCAACAGAAAACTTAAACATCAAAACTTACAAGTGATACTTATAGTCAAGCATTTTCAATTACAATTTACAACTACATAGTTGCTGCCAATATCTATGTATCTACATCATCATCATCATCAACTACAATAACATTAACACATGCCACCATTATTTAATGAGGAAAAAGCATATTACTGGATCAATCTTAAGTGACATCTATGTTTGGTTCTCAAAGATAGCAATTAATAATTAATTCAGCTATTAGTAAATTTATTATATCATGTAAACAACTACTCTAACAATACATGTGGACAAATGCACACTATTGTAAGTATTTGTAAGTACAATTGAAATTTGCAAGCATATCAGTGAGCAAAAATTACCCAGCAATATAAGAAAGCAATGATATAAAGAAGGATAACTGTACCTGGTTGTATGCCAAGCTCTCAGCAAGAAAGAATAACCCTTCATCGCCGAAGTTCCGTCCTATCAAATTAAACATATGATCATTGAATTTTGGCTTTAATTTACTTAGTTCTTTCAAGTTTCAATAGTACCCTTGCTTTAAAATAGTAGCGTCAAGTGCCTTGAGTGTATTAAAATTGAGATTGGACAATGGCCTAGGTGTAACGACCGAGAAAAAACTGCGATAATTGAAACTTCTTTCTGTTACAAGAGCCTAACAGACTATAATCAGAAGTTACAATAAATGAGAGATAATTTCTGTGAATGTGTTGATTAGAGGAAATAAGAGGAAGAACTCGTATTATTTCATTTCATCTAGAAGGGGTATATATACAAATATCTATCAACTACTATCATAAACAGTAAGTTACTAACTACCAACTACTTGCTGATTATCAACATTCCGTCTCAAGCTTGAGTATATAGATCATATGTACCAAGCTTGTTACATAAATAACTTATTATGGGACCTCTTGCCTAAGTTAAGAGATATTAGTCAATTGGTCAAGTGGTGACATAACTGTTGTTTATTACAAGTTATATTGTCATTGTCACTGCCCGTAATAACAATATAATTAGCGTACACAATTAGATATTTACATCCTCGAGGAGTGTGGCGATAGTAAGCAGAGTGATCTTTTTGCTTTGCATCATGCCAAATTGCTTAACTATAATGGAAAATCTTCCAAACCAAACTCAAAGATTCTTAAGTATATAAATTGATTTCCGAAGGCGAGAAACTAGGCTAGAAGACTCCCCGAGTAACAAACTCAGGTGGTTGCTTCATGAATCACGAAGAAAAGCATTTTTGATATCTAATCGATATAGTGGCCAATGACAAATTGTGGTGATTGTGAGGAAAAGACAAACAAAGGCCATCTTGGCCACAGGAGAAAATGTGTCACCATGAGGCCAAATCCTTTGGCAACTAAATGAGCTTTGAGAATATTCACGATATAAACCCACCAACAACCAACCACAGATTTCATGTATGAAAAAGAGGTGAGTTCCCAAGTATCATTCTCCTAAAGCGTAGACATTTCATCAAGCATGGCTTCTCTCCACCCGGGATGAGATAGGGCTTCACCCAGATTTTTAGGAAGAGACACAAGTCAAAGATGACGCACAAGTATAGTATCCTGGAGAGATACAGTGATAACTCAAAGCAACATAATATGGAGAAGAATTTCAGGCCAAACATATACCTTTTCAAATGCCAATAAGGAGTTCAAACTCAGTAGGCTGGATCAAAATTGATAAAGGAGTTGACATCGAAGGTGAGTTTGGAATAGCCTATGTGAAATATCTGTGTCGTTTGGGCACAGGTGCAGCAGGACGGGCATGAGTCCAACGATGATAGATTTGAATGCAAGGTGGATGAGTGGGAGACAGGTGTTGGGCTACGAGGAAGAGGATTATGATGTTTTGTAGCCATGGGTAAAATAGGGGATCATAATCAAATAATGTTACTCTAAATATCCAAGAAAAACCTTTGGAGACCTAGCATACCCAAGAAAAACACATTTGAGGGACCTTGTGGAAAGTTTGTCAAGTTCTAGGGTAAGATTGTTGGACAAAACAATGAAAGCCAAAGATATGGGGAGGAAGACAATGCATGGGAGTGTGAGGAAAACAAACCAAGTGTGAGGACTTATGACTTAAAATTGAAGAGGGCATGTGATTAATGAAATAGTATGCAGAGAGGAAAGCATCTCCTCAAAAAATAAGAAGGAACATGATAATGAAGAAAAAGAGTCCTAGTGGTCTAAATTATATGACAATTTTTGCCTTCAGCCAACCTATTTTGTTGAGGGGTATGAGCACATGATGTTTGATGAAAGACACCATGAGACGCCATAAAATTTTGAAATTAATAAGATATGTATTCTTTAGCATTGTCACTATGCAATGTATGTATTGGAACACCAAATTGAGTTTGCATTTCTTTACAGAACTTAGTAAAGGTGGAAAACAACTCAACCCAATTTTTATTAAAATAATCAAGTACTATGGGAATAATTATCAATAAAAGTCAAAATGCTTGAATCCTAAAGTGGACACGATCTGACTAGGACCCCAAATATCTGATGGACCAAAGCAAAAGGTGACAATGCACGTTTATTGTCACTTAGAAAATAACTACTGTTATGTTTCCCAAGTTGACACAACTCGCATGATAGACTAGATAAGCTAGAGTGGCTAGGGTGTCTTAAGATTGGAGAGGCTGGGATGGCCTAACTGAGCATGGATTATGAGAGGGTTAGTGGTGGAGTGGTTGTAAACACGAGGCAAAGAAAGAATGTAAAGGCCATTCCCTTATTTTGGGAAGAACCCCAAGTTTGAGGTTGTGACTTGTGAGGTAAGACTTAAGAGCAGAAAACATCAATGGATGTTGATACATTGGTAGTTCAACTGAATGTTTAGCAGAAACCCAAAGTAATGAAGATCAAACCACATTAAGGAACGAAATAGTGGGGGAACCAAGAATTAAATCATACTCAGGAGGTAATTCATACAATGCCATGGGCATAAAGAACGTGCTTCGTTATTCTAAATCTTTTCTTGGGAAGTGGCAGGAGGCAATAACTCATTGAAATCATGGAGAGTACCATGCATCTTTCCTAGGTATGCAAACATAGGACCATCAATCTAACAAGGGGAACCAATGCTCATCATCTTTTGACAAACCCCATACAAACGACTTGTATCATTAGTGCAAAGTGCATTTGCCTGCGTCCAAACAGCTTCACAAGTGACGTGTGCACGAAAAATCTGTTTAATAGAAGAATGAATGGTATTCTTGATAATCCTACAAAGTTGGCCATCATTATTAATCCACTTGGCACAATCAGTGGCAACAATTTCTTCAGTCTTTTCGGTGAGATGTTCTACATAATCCTAGCCGATTAAGTACAACTCGATATCCATGGCCCAAGAATCATAATTACTTCATCAAGTTTGTCCATGGCAAGAGGTACCAGCATAGGTAGCAGTAGAAATAGTAGTAGCCATGGAGACAAAAAATATATCAGCAACACAGAAAGAACATGCCCAGGGGCAAAAACGGAAAGTCACAAATAGCAAAACAGCAACACTGTTGACAAGGTTGGGCATCCCAGGACAAGTCAAGGATGATGATGTGATTTTTTGTCAGATTGGCCGACAGAGTAAACTGTTCTAATAGAAGCCGGAAGGGGTTGTTTGGGCTGCTGGAGATAGAGGAACAAGGCAGGGGATGCTCCAGTGGCCGGAAAGATATACGGTTCTGGAAGTTTTTCAAAAGAGGTCCGTGGATCCTCTCATGGTGCACAATGAATTTTCTCTCTAGGCTCTAGATACCATGTTAATGTAGAGGAAGTAAGAGAAAGAACTCGTGTTATTTCATTTCATCCAAAAGGGATATATGTACAGATATCTATCAACTACTATCATAAATACTAAGTTACAAACTACTAACTACATGCTGACTTTCAACAGAATGCTTAGTTTCTATACAACTAGTTACTATGTATGCCTGGTTTCAATGTAGTTAATATCTCATTTCAACAAACCTAATTCAATCCTTCAAGTTAGCCCAAAGCAGAAGCATGATCTGATGCTCACATCAATAAAGAGGGAACTTGAACCATATATCAACCCACTGTGGGATTCAATGCACTCTCTCACGTAAAATGCATGACATTTGAAATACAATGTTAGTGACACAGTACATCTGCAGGAGATAGGTTATAATAGTATGTCATGCAACAAAAATTTCCAATAGCTTTAGCTTTTAGGAATCGAAAAAGGCTCAACTCCAACCTCAGTTACAATAGAGTCAACAACAATAAAGCTTGAAATCTCTCATCTCATGTTAGAAGTTCTTAAAACGTGTAAATGTTTTATTTAGAAATCTATTCACAAGTTTGGAGCTTAGGACAGGTTTAGAAAATAAATTCCATGTTACCGATACCTGAACAACTAATCGAATCCATTTTGTTTGGATAATTACTCAATTATCTTATTTAAAATATGTAAAACAGCCAAGTAATGAAGAGTATGATTGTCAATCAAATAATAAAAAATTAAAATAAAGTTTAAGAGAATTAGTGGATATCTAAATAGCGTAAAAAATGGATTTCAAAACCAGATTAATTCCTGAAACGGAAGCTCCAAATCCACTAGATTAGTGTGTGAAAATTAAGATATTCATAAAACTTTCAACTGAACTTAATTGTTTTTTATTTTTAATTTTTTTGGGTTAAAATGTACCAATGAAGATTTTGGTTTGAGCAATGAATAATGACTATTCTTTCTTATGTCAACACACCCAACATACCTGACATATCAATACTTGGAAATGACCTCAGTTCTCGAGCAAACTCATTCAGCTTCTGCTTAGATTGCCTTTCAATCTTTGCACCTAGCTGGGATAACAAATTGGTGCCAGCAGCAATAGACCATTTCACTCCTTGTGAAGCAGATTGGCCTTCGACAGGTGATGATTCCAATCGCTTTGGAGTTGGGTAAAGAATCTTCTCCACTACTTTCCAAACAACTGTAAGCTGGAAACAAATTAGTATCACCAATATGAAATTTAACAAATAATGCATGCTTGCAATCACAACCAGTAGACAAAAAAGTAAAGAAACATATTAATATCTACAAAACACTGCTCATTACTAAGAAGCTCAAAAACATTCCCTGTGGGATATCATGTAGCAGAGCTTCAATGAGGATTTTGTTCCTTTTTTTTTGGTGTAGTAGCGGATAAAGAATTAAAATTGCAGGCAAGATTAACAGATGTATAAAAACAACAAGGAAAGTCAAAGCCTCCATAAGAACGCACGACATGCTACCCTACAGATACTGCATTAAATACTTAATTAAATACCATCTGATACTAAAACAATGCATCATATAATTTTGTTCTTCAGTTTAATTTTTTTAACCTTTTCGTCAATATGAGTAAAATAATATAAGAAATTGATAAATGTTATTCTTCTTTGGTACCTTCCATGAGTCTATGACATTTTTCTGAAAAAAAAAATTATGTTTTCCACCTTTTCTGTTCACTCATGAATCAAACACAACTAAGCATTGCCCCCACTACTTAAGGTCCGCTATATACACAACTATTTGGGACGGAGGTAGTATATGTTTCGGAAATGTTACGAAATAAGCAAAGTACTTTTTGATATATACGTTACCCTTACCCTTACCCTTTCCTTTACCTTACCCTATGATTCTTTCGTCTTTCTTTTTTCCCTCCAAAAACAAATGTCAATTCCATAGGTTGTAAGGACAATGTGTCATATAATTGTAGAAGCAACAATATGAACTCACCAAGACTCACCAAATTACAATAGAAAGAAAAAATGCACCCAAAAATAAATAAAAAATAAAAACAACAACTACAACAACAAAGGAATAAATGGAAACTATGTAAGGGATACCAAAAGAGATGGCGAAAATCAATCCAAATGGAGCAACAAAGTCAGCAACTCGTTTCAGAGGGGCAATTGGCGCCGCGGTGGCCTGAGACCGGCGGTAGACCCTGCGAGAACCGGTGGAACGAGCCGGAGTTCCTTCCACGCTGGAAGAGGCCTTAACGACGAAGCATCCAAACCGCGCTCTGGAGGCTGCACGCGTTCTCCAAATCGGAAGCAGTGTGAGCTTGCCCAAACCGGCTGCAGTCAGCGGCAGCGATTGCAGTCGGCGGTGGCGGCAGCGACGAACCTGCATATAGAAAGAGCGAAAGCGTTAGGGTTTTGTAGAATATGAGGAAGAAGAAACGGTAAGTTATGGTAGTTAGAGAGTTAGTTATTACTTGAGGGTGAGAGTAGAGAGAGAGAGTGGAAGTGAAGGCCATAAGTAGGAGGATTATGAGAAATGAAGAAGCATAGATTCGACGCAGTGATTATTGATTTCACCGGAGAGGCTTTGCTTGGTGGAAGTGGAAGTGAGAGAACTGAAAAGTGCAGAGAAAAAAAAGGAAGAGTGGGAAGAAGGTAGCTTGGTAGCTAGTATTAGTAAGATATCAGTTATCAGTGTCGTCGTTCTCTCCAATTTCCATTATAAACTACGGCTATACCAGTAAGTGAGATTGAAAAGCGTTGGTGGTTTGGGCTTTATGGGGCGATTCGGCCTGACTCGAGTCCAAGATAAGTGGGCTCAACCAGGTCTATTTTCATGGTTTATGAAAATTGGCCCAGGCATCCATTTAGCCTCATGAGGGGCGGTTACGTCGGGGGAGGACACTCCAGATCACATACTCCAGATGATGCTGCAGGAAGAAACAACAATCAGATACTCAAAGCGGGGAAGAAAGTAAGGGTAGAAGTAGAGGGACAAGAATATATAGGCAACCACGACTCAACCCTCACACCAAGAGAAGAGGAATGGATGGTAGAGACTGAAGAAGATAGAGTGAAGGGGAAAAAAAGGGGTCATTCAGCGATATGGTGAGAAAGGGTAGAATCCAAGTAGAAACTGACAAGAAAGAACGTAGCAGGCAAACCACAATACAGATGGAGACCACGGAAGGAGGGGTAGCTCCGTCCTCAGGCGGATTCCCGGACCGTTTCTCAGGAGATGGTCTTAGCCCAAGGTGGGGGTCATGCTTCACCTGGCCTGAGGAGCGGGTGGTCGTGGTTCCGGTCGTTGAAGTGAGTCGGAAGCCGAGGAGGTCAGCAGATGGTAGCAGTGGTGAGAACTTGGAGGAGGAGGGACCGGTCCCGTCAGTGATGGATCGGGGATTTGATGCTCCGGCCTTTATTGACCAGTACCTCCTCCTGAGTACCGAGGAGTACTTCGACTGTGACGTCGCTGGTCAAACGAGGTCGTCATATCGAGCTCTTCTCTGTATTGCCGTTATCGTTCGCAAGGCGGAGCCGGTGTTGGCTCAGGTAGGTCTTCTCGATAGCAAGATTCGCCAATCTCAGGCGAAGGTCGGGAAGATGAAGGGGGAGTTGGAGGTGGCGGAGGCCATTCGGCTAAAGGCAGCGAAAGATGCCGAGAATGCTAGTGTTGAGCTTCTCCGTCTTTCCGGAGTTGAAACTTCTCTCCTCACTCAGCTTGCTAGTGAGCGTAAGCGCTCCTCCGATGCTGAGTCCAAAGCCACCGTGTTATTGTCTAAAGCGGAGGCTTTGAAGGCCAAGGTGGCGAAGTTGAAGAAGGAGAAAGGGGATCTATATTGGAAGATGTTAAGGGCACAATCTCGGCTGCCGAAGAGATTATGAGGGCCCAAGTCCTGGTCCTTGCTCCGGGTATAGACGTCTCCGTAAAAAGGGCGTTCAAGACTATTAAGGATGGTCAGATTGTAAATTTATAGTGAATTTTCTTTTGTAATATTTCTTTAAGTTTGTAGGCCGTTTTCATGACACTATTTTGTAGCCGTTTGTTTGGCTATGACTTTGCTCGTTTATTGATATGGAGCTGTTTTGGCATTTTACTTGTTATGAATATTTTGAGATTTCTTGGTGGACCGTTTGTAGGTAATGGGCCTCTTTATGGGATGTGTTAGTTTTTATTTATGTCGTGGATATTCGTATTTTTTGGATTCGGGAGTGATCGGTCCCTGGGTGTAGCCGTGTTTTAGTTCGTGCCATTTGGTTGGGGCAAAACGTCGGAAAATTGTTTAAAAGAAATTTTATTTAAAATTTGGGCCTCATTAAAACCTCCCGATGTCCGTAGGAAAGAGTACCCAAAAAAAAAAACATAGTAAGTGAACTTAAACAATGAAAAAGAGGAAACAGCAAAAAAAAAAAGAAAAATCGAATAAAGATAATCTAAACAACCTCGATCTCCTCGTTTGGGAGGATGCTTCTACGTGTAGTAGCGCTACAAGTTGGTGGCATTCTAGGATCTCGGGAGTTTGGTCCCATCTAATCGCCTGAGTTTGTAAGCTCCTTTCCTGATTACCGCTCTGATCCGTTAAGGGCCCTCCCAATTGGGCGTGAGCTTCCCTTCTCCGGGGGTGGGGAGACCGATGTCGTTTCACCGTAAGACGAGTTCTCCCGCTCCGAAGTCCCGTCGCACCGTACTGCGATTGTATCTTAGGCTTATCCTCTACTTTAGGACTAGCTCCCGTAGGTGTGCTATGCTCTTGACCCCATCCGTGAACTCCCGTTCTACTTCCTCGTCGTGTCCTCCCATGGTTCTTCGTGGCTGCGTTCCCAAATTTCTACCAGAATGATGGCCTCTAGGCCGTACGTTAGCCGAAAGGGGATCTCTCTGGTTGAGGCTTGAGGGGAGGTCCAGTACGACCAAAGGATGGATCCAAGCTCGTCAATCCGATAGTCCTTTAGCCTTGTCTAGCCGATTCTTGATTCCTTTCACTATTATTTTGTTGGCCGCTTCTACTTACCTGTTTGTCTATGGATGCTCTACCGAGCTGAACCGTTGGGAGATGTCGACTCTTTCCAGGAATTCTTTGAACCGTTTGTTCGCAAATTGGGTCCCATTGTCTGAGATTAAGATTTCTAGGATTCCAAATCGGGTTATGACGTGTCTCCAGAAGAACTTTCGGCACTGGGTGGCCGTGATGGAGGCCAAGGGCTCGGCCTCGATCCACTTAGTGTAGTAGTCGATGACAACGATGAGGTATCGGAGAAGTCAAGGAGCCGTGGGGAAGGGACCAACAAGAACGATTCCCTAGGTTCCGAAAGGCTGATCTGCCGCTATGATACTGAGTTGATGCGGGGCGGCCTGGTGGAAGTCAGCATGGATTTGGCACTTGTCGCAATTTTTGACTAGTTGGAGGGAGTCCTTAATAATGGAGGGCCAAAAGTATCATGCTCATATAACCTTTTGGGCCAGGGTCTTCCCTCCCACATGGTGGCCGTAACACCTTTCTTGGATTTTACGGAGTATGTAGTCCGTGTCGCCGGGTTCAATGCACTTGAGGAGGGGCTAAGAGAGTCCGCGCTTGTTTAATTGCCCTGCTATTGTGGTGTAGCTCGTGGCTTCCCGTTTCAAGCATTTCGCTTCCTTGGAATCTTCGGGTAATGTCCCGTTCATGAGGTATTGGAGAATTGGGAAGGTCCAAGAGTGCTGGCTCGTGACCGGGAGGTCGACTGAGGTTGTGACTAAGACGAACGGTGTTTTGATGACCTCTTGAATTAGTGACCGGTTTTCCGGGATTGGTTTGGTGCTTGCTAGTTTTGAGAGTAAGTCTGCCCTTGCATTCTGTTCCCTGGGATTGTGTTGGACGGTTACTCTGCCGAACTCGGCCGTCAATTCTTTTACTTTGGCTAGGTATTGCTATAGCAGGGGGTCCCGTATTTGGTAGCCTCCGTTAATTTGGGTGCTGACCACCTGGGAGACGCTGTAGACTGCTACCACTTTTGCGCCGACTTCTTTGGCTAATGTTAGTCTGGCTAGGAGGACTTCATATTCGGCTTGATTGTTAGATATCGGGAATTCATGTCAAATGGATTGTTCTATGGCGATTCCGTTCTTGTTTTCTAGTATTATTCCTGCTCCTCTTGAGCTGGTGTTCGACGAGCCATCAACACGGAGTTTCCAGGTTTCTGCAGGCTCATTTTTTGGGGTCATTTTGTCTATGAAGTCTGCCATAGCCTAGGCCTTAATAGCATTTTTGGACTCGAATCTGATATGATATTGTGATAATTTGACGGACCATGCGAGCATCCTTCCTGTGAGGTCCGACTTCTAAAGCACTTGCCTGACCGCCTGGTCGGTTCGGATCGTAATGGGGTAGGCCTGGAAGTATTGTCGAAGGCGTCAGGAGACTGTAAGTAATGTGAAGGTGAGCTTTTCGAGTCGAGAATAGTGTGCCTCCTCATTTTGGAGGACTTTGCTTATGAAGTATATAGGGCTTTGTATTCTTTGTTCGTCTTCTCGAACGAGCATCGCGGCTAGTGCTTCCTCCGTTATGGACAAGTAGAGGTAAAGTGTCTCCCCCGTCCTGGGTTTGGAGAGTTTAGGGGGGGTTTTGCCAATACTCTTTTAAAGTGTTGGAAGGCTTCCTCGCATTCAGATTCTCATTTAAAGTTTATGCCATTTTTCATGAATTTGAAGAAAGGGATGGCCTTCTGGGCCGAGGCACCGAGAAAGCGAGAAAGGGCGGCTAATCAACCGATCAGCCTTTGGACGTCCTTGAGATTTGTCGAGCTGCTCATCTCAAGAATGACCTTGCATTTTTCTGGGTTTGCCTCCACCCCCGTTGAGTGAACATGAAACCTAGGAACTTCTCGGCTTCCATCCTGAAAGCGCACTTTGTCAGGTTGAGGCGCATTTGGTGTTTCCTTAAGATGTCCAGTAGGAGTTCGAGGTCTTTGATGAGCTCCTTGCCGATTTGGATTTTGGCCAGCATGTCATCGATGTAAACCTCTAGCTTGGTTCCGGAGAGGTAGAAAGATTTTGGTGACAAGCCTCTGGTAGGTGGCTCGACACTTTTTAACCCGAATGGCATGACCGTGTAGCAATACGTGTCGTCGGAGGTTACACAGGCAGTTTTCACCTCATCATGCCGGTGCATGGGTATTTGATTGTACCTGGAGTAGGCATCCATGAAGCTGAGGTATTGATGTCCCGAGGCAGCGTCAACTAGTCCGTCAATATTTGGCAGGGGGAATGCGTCTTTGGGACAGGCTTTGTTCAAGTCCATGTTACCGTTTGCCTTCTTGACTAGTACGACGTTGGCTAGCCAGGTCATGTAAGGGAGTTCTCGGATAAATCCTGCTTCGAGCAGGACTTTGACTTGTTTTCTGACTTCGAATGCTCGGTCAGGTGACATTTTCCTTCTTCTTTGATCCACTGGCTTGACTTTTGGGTCTACGGCCAAACGGTGGGACATTAGACTAGGGTCTATGCCCGGAACGTCGGCCGGGGTGAATGCGAATAGGTCCCTATTTCACTTTAGGAGCTCAACGAGGTCGCCCTTCAGGTCATAGGGCAGGTTCTTATTCATGGATGTGAATTCCTCCTTAGTTTGTCCTATCTGCAATTTTTTTCATGTCTCCTTTTGGTTCTGGTTGGGGCCATCCGTCTTGGTGTGCGTCGAGGTCGGCGAAGAAGATGCCTGTCGTGTATTGGGATCTCTTGTGGAGGGTCAAGCTGGTGTTGTCACACTCCACCACAATTTCTCAGTCCCCGTGTATTGTTCCGATGGTGCCGTTGTCGACCTAGAACTTCATGATTAGGAACTTGGTGAAGATGACAGTAGAGAGGTCGTTGATTGTCTTTCTTCCGAGGATGATGTTGTAGGCAATGGAGTCCTTGAAGACCACGAACTCGGATAGGATGGTCTTCCTCTGACTTCCGGTTTTAATTGTTAGAGGTAACACTATGGAACCGTCCGATTTGAGAAAGTTATCTCCGAGTCTATTCACCCTGTTGCGGTGGGTTTGCAGATTTTCTATTGGAGGCCCAGCTTGTCGAAAGCTCCTCGGAAGAGAATGTTGGAATCAACTCCGGTGTCGACCAATATTCATTTCACAAGTCCGGTTTCGACCTTTGCTGAAATGACGAATCAGGCATCTTCCGCCGAGGTGCCGTGTTGGCAATCATCGGGGGAGAATGTCTTCGCCGCTGGAATCGAGGAGATTAGTGCTTGGTTTCTTACAGCCAGAACTTTGAGATCCTTCTTCAGTGTTGATTTTGACTTTTTCAATGCGTCCTTTCTGATGATGACGGTTACGATTATGGTGGGGTCGGTTCTTGGGCTTTCTTGGGTTGCCTGCCGTATCGCCCTTGGGTTGCGTCCTTTGCGTTCTGGTGATCTCTGCCTTTCAACTCTATTAGGTTCTCTGATGATTCCAGCAAACTCAGGAGTTTTCCGTCCCAGATGGCTTGCTTGAGGGTGTCTTTCAGGTCAAAGTAATCTTGAGTTTTATGTCTGTAACCACGGTGGTAATCACAGTAAGACTCTTGTTACCGCCATTTTGTTCCTTGAGTTAATGAGCCTTCGAGAGGATGCCTCATTCCACTATTTGGTGATAGATTTCTATGATGGGGGTAGGTAGGGGTGTGAAGTTTGTGAACTTCCCTACCCTGGGTGGTTGGTTGGGGACAGTGCATTTGAAGTGTTCTTTCGAGGAATCTTTCGGTGATGGGTTACTGCGAGGTGTCATGCTATCGTGTTGCCGTTTATTGGCGGCCATGACTTGGCTTACCTTTTCGTCGTTTATATATTGCCTCGCGACGTTCTGAATCTCATGCATGGTCCAGACTAGCTTAGTGGTGAGGTGTTTTCAGAAGTCTTCGTTCATGAGGCCGTTGCTCAGACAAAGACTGGCGACCGAGTCTGTAAGTCTGTTGACCGTTAGGCACTCATCGTTGAACCTGTCGAGGTATTTCCTCGTGGATTCGTCTTGCCTTTGGGTGATTTTGTGTTGGCTGATGAGATGTTTTGCTTTGATGATCCTGGTGGTGAACTGGGCCATAAACTTCCTGGAGACGTCGTAAAAACTAGATGTAGAGCCGTCGGGGAGAGCATTGAACCATTTGATCACGGGCCAGCTAAGGTTACCAGGAAGACCCTGCATCGGTCCGCATCGGCGGCTCCTTCTAAGTTCATCTTGGCCTCGAAGGCCGTTTGGTGTTCCTGGGGATCTTTGGTCTGATCGTATTTCATATCAGTGGGTTTGTCGAATCCCTTTGGGAGTTTGGCTCTCAGGATTTTCTCTGTGAATGGGGTGACTCCCATTATCACGTGCTTGCTTCGTGCTCGTTTGGCCTCCTGACGGTGCCTCAGGTCGTCCTCTCACGTCAGCGTTCCAGGTCTCTGAAAATACTGCGGTCGTTTCATTTGTTGTGTCGTCGCTCAGGTGACCTGTTGTTCCTGGTTTCGCAGTGTGATCGGGTCCTAGAGGTTGCTTGGCTTGCATGTTCTGGGTGATATCGCTCTTTGGACGTGACTCGGCCTTCGAGGTGTTGCACTCTGAGCCATAGTTCCTGGATTATCTGGAGTGACATTTCTCCCAGGCCATCGGGTGCTCGGGTCTTGTCGGGCTGACGATCGTCCTCCTTCTGTTGTTAGTCAGGAGTTGCCTGGCGGTGCACGTCGCTAGTTATCCTCCCGTGGGTGGGAGGAGTGCTATCCCAGAGTTTGGGCGTTGAGCTTCGCGGGTTTGAGTTCTGGTAATGGCTTGAGGATTGCTCCTCGATGTTCTCCGTCATGCCGCCACGGTCATCGTCCCCACAGACGGCACCAATATACTAGAAGTCTTTGATACGGGTTGTGAGATGGATTGGGGACTTGCGAGTCGAGGCAGTCGTCAGATTATCGGACTGGAACAATGGGGGCGGTACCTGCAAAGACACTTCGACGCTCAAGTCAGAATGGATCTAAGAGGTATAAGGTGTGTAGAGTGAATGACGTACCTGAGGGAGCCTCTGGCTCTCTTTTATATAGCTGGTGGTAGTTATCTTATCTGGCTAAGATAAAGGAGATATTTGAATTCGAATGTTAGTTAAAGATTGTAGGGCTGGTTTGGGCCGTCGAAAGGAGGCCGACCTCGGGTAATTCGAGTTGGAAGCCGTTCCAGCATGGGACCTGATAAACCCCAAATTTGTGGTTTATCTTGTGTTAAATTTAGGGGATTTTATCAACTTATCTCACATTTATTCAATGAAATAACATGGTTTTGTGAATTTCTCCTAATTTGTGCTTAAAAGTGAAAACATACTTTTTAGGCCCTAAAATTGCTAAATTTAATTTACTTTAATTCCATTTGATACCTTGATATCTTTGTTAAGTGATTTCAGGTTTAGAAGGCAAAGACTGGGCTGAAGAAATGAAGAAAAAGAATGCAAAAATGGAGAATTCATGAAGAAATGGGATTTTGGTAATCTGTACAGCGACGCGTGTATGTGGCCCACGCGTGCGCGTGGAAAGGAAATCGTCAAGGCGACGCGTACACGTGATCGACGCATACACGTGACAAGGAAAGTTGCCGGTGACGCGTATGCGTGACCCATGCATACGGGTGACAAGCGGCACGTGACCAACTTAAAGACAATACGCTGGAGGCGATTTATGAGCTAAAGAAGGCCCAAATCCAACTCATTTCTGATGCTTTTGAACCCAAGAATTGGAAGGGAATTGGGGGGAGTAGTCATAGTTTAGTTTTCATCATGTTTTAGGTTAGAATTCTAGAGAGATAAGCTCTCCCTTCTCTCTAGAATTTAAGGTAGTTTAGGTCAAATTTTCTTAGATCCAACTTTTAATTCTTGTTTTTAGTTCGACTCTCTTTATATTTTATTGTTCTATTGTCTTAATCTTCTTAGTTTTTCTTGTTAATTGCTTTATGTTGCCATTTTTTACTTTCATGAACCCTTGTTGAATTTTTATTTTCTTTCAATGCAATTTTATGTTTCCATGTATTTTTTATGTTTATCTTAATTGCTATTGTTGGTTTCTTGTTTGTGTTAGTTATGGGTTTAATTAATTCTTGCATTTTGTGATGTTTACTTTTATTGCACTCTAGGTGTTTGATAAAATGTTTTCACTAGTTATAGAGTAGTTTTCTATACTCTTGGTTTAGGCTAAGGGAATTGGGCGACCTTGAGTCATTGGGTCTAATTGAATTGGTAATTTGGATCCCTTGTTGATCAATTTGATGTCCATTGACACTAACTTACTACTAAGTCAATTAGTAGTTAGGTTGGGACTTATGCTTGATGTTGATCAAGCCTATTTGACATATTTCAAGCATAGAAGTAAACTTGATGGGTTTGACCCCTCATAATTGTCAATATATGGTTGTTAGACAAGGATGTTGATCTCAATTTCTAGGCCTTAGCTAAGAGTTCTTTTTGCCATTTAATTTTCATTTTTCTTACTTTAATTGCCTTTCATTTAATTTCTTGCATGTTTATTTACTTTCTTATCATTTACTTTTCTTGTCAATCACCAAATCAAATCCCATTGTTTCTTCATATAGCTAATAATTGAACACTTCATTGTAATTCTTTGTGAGACGACCCGAAATTTAAATACTCTCAATTTTTATTAAAATTTGTACTTGTGACAACTATTTTTAAATTTTGATAGAAAATTATTAATTAATTTAAAACTATACTTACAACAAAATAACAATAATTTTCATATTAGGACCCGAGAACCGAGTCCGTAACAGAATATAATGCCCAACAATACATCCGTCTTTATGATTGAACAATATATTTTTTTATTAGCACAAAAAACTAACAGAAACAATGACACATAAATATCACATTAGTGAGAATTCACACTAAACATTAACAAGTACTGCATAAAAAACTCTTTTTCTACAAATCATTAGGTCATCCTTAAACCTGGTCCGTATGAAAAAATGCTATTGTTCCACCATTGGAAATAGAGCATAAAATAAAAACCCTTCAACCAAAT
>NC_029789.2:27754113-27754453 GCF_000816755.2 Arachis ipaensis
AAACTAGCAGAGGCTCAAGTTAAAAAAAATTGATTCAAACTAGCGCTAACTCTACTTCTCTAATTTCCTTTTTTTCTTAATTTTGAACAATTTTTTTATGATTATTATTTCTAGATATGTTAAGTAATTAGAATGGGTCTTGGTTCCTCCAATTGTACTTGTACTTTCGTACTTCGATTAATTGTTTGTACTTTGTAGTACAGTACGTCGTTAACCAATTAGTTCGTTAACCCTAAACATCAACCATGTATAACTTTAGTTGACATCATTTTAAAAATATGTTTACATATTTTTGAATAAATAAATAAAATTTTATATAAGAACTTTCAATATAATGTTT
>NC_029789.2:27754541-27755331 GCF_000816755.2 Arachis ipaensis
TTTATTAATTAAAAAACTACTGTAACTACTGTATTTATGTTTATCATGAGATGTATGTCAAACCATGATCGTTGACAAAACATTTTCTTAATGCCAAAAACATATTTCGAGTAGTAGACTTTCATTTAGTTAAATAAAAAAATTAAAAGAAGGAAATAATGTTCGTACACGCATAAATATGCAGCTAATTAAGAATTATCGAAGAATTAATTAGTTGTTAAAATTTGTACTCTCTGTGATCTTCCTTATGAGCTGGCAAAAGATGCTATATATAATTAAAATTATAAATATGACAAGTAATGCTTCATTAAGCTATATTATTCCCACACAAAGAAGCAGAAGAATTCATAGTTATTCCTTGAAGCAACGAATTAAGGGCACTATTACTGCAAACAAAGTGATTAATAAGAAGATGGCTTTTTCGCAATTGAAGTTCAAATTGTGCATAGTTTTTGTGATTGTTTTGGTTGCAGTGGTTGAAGGCCACACGGGGCATGATCATCACTCTCCCGAAGGAGCACCGTCACCGGCTAAATCTAACGCCGCTGCAACTATCTTCAACACTTTTATTTATACGCTTTTTGGTGGAGTCTCAACCTTTTTGCTCATATACATTTTCCCTTAATCATTTAGACTTGTTTCGAATTTAGTCTTAATTAAGAGCTTCCAATATTTGCTTTATTGGTTTAAGTGTTGATTTTGTCATTTATGTTTCATTGTTTTTGCCATGGTCTCTGGTGCTTTTGATATGAAAATCAATACTCTTAATTTTTTTTTTTTCAATTAATCT
>NC_029789.2:27756098-27756665 GCF_000816755.2 Arachis ipaensis
TTAAATTTTGTATAATATGAGAATATGCACTCTTACAAGATCGATTATTGAGGAAAAAATAAAATTGAGATGATTTGTTTGCTCTTGAAGTTTACTAGATTTGCATTAATAAATTATTTATTAAGTTACTTGCACACATATGATGTGTTGGTATCTTAATAGATGATTACTCTCGTATTTTATACTTTGAAAGTGTGATATTTCTAATCTAATCTAAGGACGGAGTTAGATTAGACTTTATAGACGGACGAAAATTAATTTTATAATATAAAACAAACTAAACTAAATATTTTAAAGAGAATAAATTAAAANNCGAGATTTAAGGAGGGTCATTGTCCCCTTTTTCTTAAGTAGGGCTCGGTCCCTGATCTAATCAGCAAATATATATGTTATTAAGAAAAAGAATCATAAACCTAATAAAAAAAGGAGACAAATGAAAGTTTTGAATCTTTAAGAGGATAGTTAGGGATGATAATAATGAGTTTGTAGAAGTAAGGATTTTCCCATACTCAATTCTGCTTTACATTATTTTATTCTAAAAATATTTGATAATAAAAAAAATTAGTT